>NW_016920025.1:9747-127747 GCF_001483705.2 Eufriesea mexicana
AGTCGCAGGAGGAAAAAAATAAACGGGACAGAGTGTCGTCTGGAAGGTTTCGCCGTTTTTTTTCGCGATCTAGAGCTTGTAAATCGTGAAACGAAAGCGAAGGATTCGAAGAAAGAAATTTGAAACGTTTGAGCGACGACGCGAGTTATAATCGCGGATACGAGAGCTGGCCGGAGAAAGGGACGAAAGTGAAAGAGGAAAACGAAAATACGAGGAGAAGGAAGGAGAAAAGGTTATTCTCGCCGGATCCGATAAGAGGAACCTCGCGCGAACCTCCGGACGACGTAAACGCAACGAGTGTAGCTAAATTATATCCGGTGAACGGTACGCGTCCTGACGTTTTCATTTCGCGCGAAACGTATGGGAATGAGACTAGCACGCCGAAGGATGCCTGGCTCCCCCCGAAACAAGCTTTTCGCCGCGATATCAATCTTTAACGAGAAATCCTTTCGACGAAAGAATCCTATCCTCGGGGTTAATCTCGCGCACGAACGTAAACTGTATTCAGGCGAGCCGATGGAGTGGCCAGCTTCCCCCTCGCGTCCTCCGATAAATTCGTTTCCGATAAACTCGGCAGGGGTGGAAGTTGCGGAAGTCGAATCCCTCGGGAAAATATCGGCGACGTTACGCAATCTATAAGAAATATCTGGATCCGTGGGTGCTGGGTGAGCGAGTACGGGTTGGCGCGCATAGGAGAAAAAGAACTGGTCGACCGAGTCCACCGGTGTGGTCGTGATCCGATGTCATTTTTACGCGGGAATACGGGCGCGGGTTACGCGTCGGCGTGGCGAAGCCTGCCTCGGTCCAGGGAGCAGCGCGCGGCCGGGGAAAATGGATCGGCCGTTCGATCGGCAGACGTATTTCAATTTCATACGCGAGTGCCCCCGTCATTTTCTCGTACGTAGAAAGTGTCAGGGAGTAATGAAAAATTTACCATGCGACGACGAAGCGGCCCTCTTCCCGTTCCAATTCTATCCTTCTCTCGCTACGCGCGCTCTCGCAGGTTATAGCGCCGGATGTACCGACAGTCGTGTTTATGTCACCACCGGGCTCTACGATATAATGTCGGCCGCCATTTTAACCGGTCGTCCCTTCTATTTTTCACGTCCAACTTCCCTTTCGTCGTACGTGAACAGCCACGAAATTCCCGTCATGTCGCGTCACGTCATTATTCACACGGCAAGAACGACACAGCGACCCAGATAAACGACCGTGGGTTCAAAGGGAAATTAATAAGGACGTCGCGTGTTCCGCGAAAGCCGCGTCACCGGGTCGGCTTCGTCGCGGCTCGCGTTTCCGGGCTGAAAGATATTCCGCGTTGTAGGTCGAAACGTGGCTAAATACACCGATTTTCCCATTTTTCGATACGTTCATGACTCGGTAATTACGTAACGAACGATTATACGAATAGGTCGAAACGTGGCTAAATACGCCGCTGGAACACCGATTTTCCCATTTTTCGATACGTTCATGACTCGGTAATTACGTAACGAACGATTATACGTCTTGGAAGAAAGGTAAGGGACGGGGAGAGAAAAGAACGAAACTGTCAGAGATTTTCCAACGCGATGTCTGATCGTAACGGAACAATGGTGGGGAAAAGTAATTAACGTTTCACGGACGATGATAATTAACGAATTTCTACGGTACCGGGCAAGTTTCGACGCTCACAATGAAATATCCAGCGCCAGCTTTTCTTCGCTCTTCCCACCCCTGATCTTGTTTCAGCCCAACGACCCGTTTCATTCGATCTTATTCTCTTAACGGTTGGTCTCGATCAGATCGAAACAATCCGCAGCCCAGCCGGAGAGAAATCATTATTACCATTTACCGTTGCACGATTAACGTACTCTCTCCTCGATTCTAGGACACGGAGCATCGAAAGCATTCGAGGAAGTCGTAACAAACAGGATGGGCTTTTTCCAATTTTCTTTTCGTTCGTTTTTCTAAATAGGTTAACATCCTCCAACTGTACTTGGAGACCGATACGATGATATTCGACCCATTTCAACGAGTACTATCTCTACCCGAATAACTTAATAATGGAAAAATTAATAATTTCCCCTAAAAATTTTCACTCGTATCCTCTGTACGATGCTATTATTACGTATTCGCGAGATGAACGGAACTCGTTGTAACGAAGCAACGAGTCAAGGTGCACGCGGTTGATCGCGATAGATGCAAATGCGGTTACGAAGTCCGGCCACAGAGATCGAGGAGATGGCGAATTCATGAAGCAGCCAGAAAAACAGCGGCAGATGAGCACGGGAGACCTTAAACTGGTGAAAATGGGGAGTTGGATGTGGTCCAATGCGAAGGTAATCGGCAGTCTCGGATTTCGTGCAAACAGCAAAAACCGTCGAGTTGGAAGCCGACCAATGGATCCGACGTTGCAGCGTAACTTTTTTCCCCTGACCTCTCCACGGCGGGATAACAAGTAGCTTGTAAAATTGAATACTGGGAAGCATGTAAGACGAGGATCTTGGAGTTAGTCGTCGAGAGCGACGTCTTACAGTCGAGTGTTGGAGCAACGCGAGAGGCAACGAAACAGGAAGTTCCGTCGGCGAGGAGGAGCGCGATGGTAGAGCAACGGTGAATCAAGAACAGCCGTCGAGGTTATGCTTCGTGGTTGCTGGATAGTCGGGTCTAACGCGAATCCGATTCGAGCTTCTCGTAATCGTGTTATTTCAACGTGGTTGGAAATTTGCAAGAGCGAGAGCGAGATAGAGGAAAATAGACAGAGAGAGAGAGAGAGAAAAAGAGAAAAAGAGAGAGAGCTATCGATTTTAAAATAACGTTACTCGTTCCTTCCCTCAAAGATTCCTACAAAGATTACCTGTACCCGCTACCGAGTTCCAGCACGCGAAGTAAATCACGAGGCAACGATTTCATGTTCCTTCTCGTTCGAATTCAATATTCCCGTTTCTCGAGCTGGTCCGCGAGACGAAGGAAAACTACCGTTTCGCGGCTGATGGAATTAGGAAATCTATCGTAAGAACTGGATCCGACGAAACGTAACGACGTCTTCCGGTGCTGTGCCGAGGGGACCGAGGCGAATATCGGGATTAATCTTCGTTATTCTCGTCCGGGCGTGAAGTACGACGAGAAAACAAATCTCCGGGACGCCATCCGCGGGATTTATGCGGCGTTGGAGTGGGTTGATTTGATTCGAAGGAGAAGGGGAAGTAGAACGATAGGGATGGTTTTACTTAAGAAGCTTCCGGGCCCACCTTACTTCACTTAGCTCCGCCGTAGATGCGGTTGGAGTTTCAAGTAAACATCCGACCGGGCCACTTCCTCCCAGGAGCGAAACTCTCCGGCATATCTGATTTTCTAACCGATCGTGGCCCAATAACTTTCACCCTTCCAACTCCTCTCTATCTCGCTTCGTCGTTATCTTACAGCCTCTCTTTCGGCCGGTTCTTCCTGAATTATTACCCGAATACGCGCTCGCAATAATCTGCATGGAAAGTTCGCGAGTCTATTTATTATTCTCGCTGGTCTTAGCAGAGTCGGGCTACGGCATGTCGGGACCATCGACTTTTCGTTGCAGTCTCCGATCTTGATTTACACCGCGACTTCTTTCCGTTGGAAAATATTTTCCTGGTTCATTGACAGAATCTTGGTCGATGCTTTCGCGTGCTCGACGCCTGCACTGGCGTCGAATGGAAATGGATCGTTGTCGCGCGAGAACAATGCGCTAGCCCGTTTCCACGATCACGAAGGGAACATGGAGGTGTTATCGGACAAGAGGATGGCAGAACCGTGTTCCGGTATATTTTGTAACGTAATTTGAAATTGAGTTATTCGGGAGTTATTATTTCTGACAGCAGACACGGGGACAGCGTGGGATAATTCGTGATCAAGTTTTAATTGATACGGTTAGCGATATAGTTTGCAACAAGAGGAATTAGACCGAGCTCAAGTGCCATATTCCTCCATTACGAATTGTTACGGGTCCATGGTAAAATTTACGCGACACGTAAAGAAAGATTAATTATAATCGAGCAATTTTTTCTTGAAAATTAAAACGAGGTAAATGAACGACAAAGTACAAGCGAGAAGTGCAGCGTACACACGTAATGCTGACCATTATCTCGAGTTTTAATCACGCTCTCTTGGCAGTCGCATTTTGACGCGTGCAAAGAGCTTGTACGTAAGCTCCGTGCAAAATACATTAACAATTTTAAATATTGGCTACAAAACCAGGGTAATAAAACAAATATAAACTCACCGGGCTATTTACACGGCTCCCCTTCTTCTATCGTCAAGATGTTTGCTTCTACGGCAGTATTCCCCAAAGAGTCGCTCTTTATACTCTACCTCAGGTTCAACCCTTGCAAATATCCCTTCTGGCGTATATACGTATTCTAACCGAGTATACCGTTATACCTATAGACGTTTCTTTATCTACAAAATTCTCGTAGATTCGCGGAAACTAATTACACGACGTAATCGGAAATACGTTAAATCGGAAAAAAATTCTGCCGACGTTTCTTAGCTAACCTAAAATTCCAACGTGAGACTGGTTCAACGCTGTTACCGTCGGTAACTCGAGTCGATTAGCTAGAGTTTCAAGTGATCGTTGATTGCGAGGTGCCGACGTGGAGAAATAATAGCTGGCAGCCTAGGATAGGCCGCTTTGCTTTCGTGGTTGCATGGACTCGACCCAGGCAACAGCTCGCTTCCCCGCTTTGTTTTCATTGGTAACGCCTTGGATCGTCTTTCTCGAGAGCGTTAACTAGTTACGTCCCTCTGACAGAGATCCACTGGATGAAACCGATCAGCTTTCCAACCCTCTTCCGGCAAAATATCTCATTGGCGGGGAAAAATCCTGCGAGACGTCGATATTCGCTGATAAACTTTCTTCTCCCGTTTATTTAAAAAATTCGCGATTTATCTATACGACCAGTTTGCCTTCCTTTTCGCGCGTTAGCCACATGGGGAGAACCGCAGAAATTCCTCGACGAGATCCATCGTGGAAACGCGAGCGTTTCGTCGGACAGAGACGCGTGAGGCCGCGTGCCACGATCTCCACCTGTCCGCGCTCGAAATAATAGTAACTGTGATTATCTATTTAACGACGGGTCCCGCGGACGATTTAGCGACGAACGCATTATCCAGGAACGGAGAGGGCGCACGGAGGAGAAATGGAACGAAGCGGGAACGTTCGCAGGGGTGCACACCGAACCGTGCACTTTAGAGCGTACGGTGTACGCGGGCGCAGCAATGACAATTTTAATGCGCGCATTCATCACCAGGGCCGGCGCACGGCATCGTGGAAGTCACGTGAACGCGGCCACCGAGCAATGGAATAAATTTGGCGAACTCTGATGCGGCATAAACGGGGCCATCCCCCGATGACCGGACGGCCACCGTTTAAACCGGCAGCATTATTCACGATTCACCGTTTCTCCCCTTCGCCAACGGCCGCCCGCCCCGCGCGACCCTTCGTTCCGTGCCGACCACCATTTTTCCCGCCCCCAACAAATTTACGCGAATTCACACCGGTTGCTGGCCAACACCCGCGAAAATGTAGGCTGGAACGTCTATTACCCGACGACCGGCCGAGTGTCTGCTCCAAGTGTGCCATCGGTGCTGCAGCGGAAAATGGAAAAAGCCAAAGGAGAAATACGCGTTTGATATATACGCGATCCAACGTGACCGTTGGAAATCATTCTTCTTTTCGTTTTATTTCGTAGACGACGAGTCGGACGAAATTCGATGCGTTCTATTATTCGTTTCAACGTATGATACGAAGACGGAGCAATGATATCAGCGCGAGTGAAAAATGTACGAAAACCCGGTGAACGGTGAACGTGTTAAGTGCAGACACGTAGACGTTGTCTAAAGCTGTTGGAATTTTGTAACATCGCGAGTAGGATATCCGCGAACAATGCATGCAAAGTGTTTGTCGACAATGTCCGTAGATCCGCACGAGTCTTTACGGCACTCTGCGGACAATTCGCCGACATCCCCAGATCTCGTGCGCGAATATGTCTCTAGACAATGTCTGTAAGTCTGAACACGGCTTTAGTAGCGACTCTGGTATAGTTTCCCGTGTTTCGGCATGAAATACACGTCTGCGCGTAATTGCCAAAATTGTTCAAAAAATTCTACGAGACGATGAAAAAAAATAGTCGAGAAAAATACCGGAAGCTGGCAAAGATCGATCGTTTCGCAAGATATTGTACCAGTGATAATTTTGTAGCTCGTCTAACGAATACCGGTATTTGATCCTGTGCTCGTTACCGAATGCGCGCTCAAACGAGAATCCGATTAATCAGATTTCAGTGTTTCAGATGTCGCGATCTAGCGGCGAATCGATCGACGGAAGTGGAAGACGCAATCGACGGAGGACTCGAAGAAGGAGCGAAACGGTGCTTAAATTTATTAACTCATTATGCGTGACAGGCAACGGAGTCGCAAGGCAAGATTCGATTAGAGTTTCGGTGCTGACGTACAAGTGACAAACAACCGACGTGCACAGTCGCGCGCATTTACGCTCGTCGCTAATGAGCGTGATTAGAGTCTATGAAAGCACGCATCGACGAAACTTCGATTCGCGTACACACGCGTCACGAAACGCTTGGAGATGGAAGAAAATTTTCGCGATATGGATTACTTCTGTTTCGACTCTGTTAACCTCTATTCGGAACGAGCAATTATACGATGCGATCGCCTCGTTCCGCGAAATGGCAATCGCAAACGATCATGCACGAGAAATTTGTATTTGATCGTTAAAGCGAGAAATTACCACGAAATTTTATACTTATGAAAGTTTCGATGAAAGTGGGCACGATAATTGCTTTTGTTCCGTGGATTATGTTATTAATATCGGATGGAGAACAGAAGAGGAAATTTTAATGGAATTATGCGAATACGACGATATTATTTAGAACGTGCTGCACACTTGCGCGAGAAATGTCATTCTGTCAAGATCGAGTACCTTTTTACCTGACCGTGAGTAAGGCACGTTGTAAGCTTGGCGAATTTCACGGATTTATTTAGGCACCGGTAAACTTCAAGTGATTATATCAATGAAAAGGTAGACCAGACGGCGGGCGCGTTAAACGGACACGTTTAACGCTCACCACGGATTTAAGATTCAATATTACCGGCCAGTATTCCAATCTGGAAGGAACCATAAATTTTTCAGATCGTTCCGGCACGACCCGGTCCATTTAAATATCAGTAACAGGAAACCAATCTACTCCATTCGGCTGCCGGAAATTACCTTCGCCCGTTGCCAGTTCGCGTTAGGTCTAACATGCCTGGCTGGAAAAATAAATGCCTTCCAGCATTTCGAATCGTAAAAATAGCGAATAAACGGAGTAAGAAGCGTTCCTCGTTTTACTCTTCGCGCTTATTTATTTCTTCACGGCATAACGAATAAACGTCCATCGATCGATGGATGAAATTGTTAATAAATTCGTTTATTCGTTCGACGATGGATATCGGATACTTGCTCGCGTTTAAGAATTAATTCGTCGAGGTAATCCAAAGATCATTAATTCGAATCACGCAATAGGAAACACGCGTCGAACACATACTCTCTGTTTTTCGATTTTCATTCGCGTTAAGCATAACGCAAGCACGAAGAGGACTTTTCAGACGTCGCACGCTATAATCCTTGTTAACGTTGAGAAGCGTAAAGAGCTTCGATTTATGTCACCGATCGTTAAGTACCAGCTAGCTTGTCATTCCGTGAAACATCTATATCTTATTTGCCCGTGTCTTCGCCAACTGTCAACCCCTTTGTCCCGACGTTTCTACTCGTGGAAAAAATAACGCCGGACAAAAGCGTTATCAAGGTACACCGATTCATATATAAAATATAAGCTACGCGACGACGTCTGTTTCCTCTATTATTTACACGTATCTGCACAGACCTGACAGCCGGAATCGGACGTCGCCGAGTGTTAAAGATTTAAAACCCCTGTAAACATTTAGGACGCGTTATCGGAAAATTTATCAATACCAGCAAATCCTTCGACGATCGAGTCATTCGACTTTGCGTACGTACGTGTATGTATACGCGAGCATACGTATATCGCATCGGGCGATTTCATCGGATCCGCGAGCCGCGGTTTTCAAAACCTCCCACATCCATTATGCGAAATTGAAACGTGTTTATGGAAAACAGGTGTCGCAAACGGTGAATAATATACGGGGTACACGTAAGCCGTCCGATTACCGTTTTCCAGAAATGAAGCTTGCGAATAGATTATACCGCAGAATTCGAAAATACCGAGGGAAATTTGACAGGTGTGCTGCTTCGTCTGTAACGTCATCGAATTACCTGAAAATTACGGATTTGGACCAGCTAGAATTAGAAGACTAGTTAGAATTGCACAAAAATTCTGCGAAAATTAATTTACTCGCGAAGGGCACGAGACGCTAGGATAATTGCAGCGTTTCGATAACCCCGGCATCTCGTGGACCACGAATGGCGCGTACACAGGACAAATCGACCACGGTGGAATGACAGATGACATCGGCTGCTATTTCCAGCTACATCCCATGCCAGCCGAAATTGACGACAAGGTAAATCGCTTAATGCGAGAATCGAGAATCGCGCGTACTTCTCGAACGGTCGAAATGAAGCGATCCGGAGGTAACGACCGAAGGGTGGTTGAAGCTCGATACGAAGTCGGGTATTACCGTCACAATGAGATTCCGCCGCGGCGCCGGAAGTGGCTGGACGGCCGCGACACGCAACGCCGCGGAAACAAAGCGCGACGATCTTGGTTATTTCGTACCTAAATGCGGCCCTCGTGGAAATGTTTCAATGTGGACGACATAATGGGTCGCCTAGCATGTGGTACTATCGCAAGGCCAGAAGGTAATAACTCATTGTCCATTGCTCCGCGAGTCTGCGAGTCAGGTACTGATGATTTCCTTCCGGCGCTTCTAGGCCTCGCCTCGCCCGCCTCGCAGCCCTCGCGCGAGCAAGCGACTAGGTCTGATGGATATTGCACGGAGCCGGCCATCCTGGTTGATGCGCCGTCGCTTCCAATGATTTACCGAACGCGACCACGCGTCATCGTCTGGCCAAATTATTTAACCTTCGACCCTGAATAATTCGAATCGGTGGGGACGAGTTTCCTGATGCCGGACGCGCGCATGTCGGAGAAGAAACGCGTGGGAAATGGTTCCCTGACGAGTCGATGAGCACAGTCCTAGAGTGGATATCGATATCGACGCCGAAACGTGTGATCCTTTCGACTTAATTTCCTCATGGAGGCAGATCAAAGCAGAAGTCATCCGTATGAACGAAACTCGAGCACGGTCTACGCGGAAAGGACGCTTTTAGTCTGGAAAGACGCGGTGACAGGTGGATCGCACAGTGGAGATAAAATGAAGATGTATTACAGCTGGAAGTCTTCAATCGGAGAATCGATAATGACATTGTTTGAAGGAATATGACGGTATAAACGAAAAGAGGATGAAGCACCGGGAACGGCCGGTAATGAAAATTATGAAAGACGAGATTGGCGGGAAAGTTGGTGGTGGAAAGGTAAGGGAGCCGGTTTTAATAGATCGTTGGAATTCGACGGGACCAGGATCGATACTCTAGCGCGGTAATCGCGGCACGCCGGTTCCGTGCGTTGCGTAAATGGAAAACTTTTATCTCGGTCGCGATCACCGTAACGATCCAACTTCGTGACGAAGACTCGAACGGCTGGCAGCCAGGCGACGACGCGGTGTTCCTCGTGTAGCCCCGATAAATTCGCATCGACTGACTTGTCCGGTGCCGGCAGATAATCCATCAAAACTCGTTCCGACAATTCACGTCGGCCTAGCCGTGCTGCCTCGTAACTCCGCGGGAGAATCATCGGCGGAACTTCGACGCGCCGTACGTTCTCGTCGTTGTCGTCGCCTTCTTCTTCCTTCAACGGGAATGCCACCCGGCGACGCGAAGTGTCGGATGATTGAACGGCGAGCTTAAAACCAGGAATCACTCGAACGGGGAAGCTAAAAGGATTTCGATAGAGGCGTCGAGCGCGGAGGAAAATGCAAAAGAAAGGGGCAGGGGAGCGAAACGGGGGTGGATGGGAAAAAACGGGAGCCGGATGGAAGAAGCAGAGGGAAGCACGGGGTACGAGCCGACAGGCAAGGAGAAGAAAAGAGAAAAAGATGGTAAAAGGGGAAGAAACACGGCGTGTCTCTTTCACCGTGGCCCGGTGTCTCTGAAAATGCAGATGTTCCAGCGTCGGCTTCCATCCAGGCTTCCATCGAGTCTTCCCTCACCTTCTGTTATGCTACCACCGACGGCGCATTTGACAGGAATACGCAATAATCTCTGCTAGCAGTATATGGTGGCGCCTGTTGAGCATTCATCATACCTGTCGATTTCTACGGCGCATCTATCTAGACACCTTCCCTACCCGCTTTAAATTATCGCGTCTGTTCGCACGGACACAGACACGCGGGCCTAAATGTACAGATCGGTTCAAAAATCTGCCGTCCGAAGGTTCGCGTGAAAAATAATCCAACCGTTTCGTGCACGCCACGCGTTGCATCGTGTTCGTTGAACTTTGCCCGTGTGTCCGGGAACCTTAACGAGATGCAACACGGAACTGTCGTTGCGAAAATGTTACCGGATCCTTGGGCTAGGCAACACGTTTCAATTAAAAACTTGCCCACCGACCAACCGATCGTAAAAATTAGGCGGACCAGACTAATCCTGCGTCTCTTCTGTTTGAATTTTCAAAAACGTACGCGACGTTCCGAAATCTACGAGAATCTGCGAGACAACGCTATTTACAATTCGTAAATATTAGAAACAAAACACGCGTTATTCGAGCGTCGCGATTAAAATACTTACGAACCGATGGAAACGAAAAAGAAAAGGGGGAAAAGGTAGAGAAAAGGAAAAATACAGCGTACATACATAGATTGTTCATCGGAGATATACAGGTACCGGAAATCAATAAATTCGATCCGCACCGCGTCCTTATTTTCGCACGAGTCATTTAATTCCACCGATAGTTGACCCCGTTTGAAACAGCCTCTAGGTTGTCTAGGTATACCTAACGTATATCACAGAGCGGTGATGCAGCGTGGGTGCAACCAGTGGTGAAAATATAGTGTACATCGTGCGTTTTCCCGGCGCACAATGTATCGGCCGAGCGAGGAACGCGAGCGTCGATGCTCTCCTGCTCTGCTTTTGTTTCCATTCGTCGGTATATTTCATCGGCTCCCACGTAGACGGCGGGCGCTTGCAATCGTTTCCCTGATTTAAGCTTGCCCGTTTCACGGTCTTAAAAAGTAGGATACGCCGCGAGCGTTTCCGCATCGTCCAGGGAAATGCACCCCCGGCTCGCTTAACGTCGCTGCGCGTTCTTATCGCTTAACGCGACCGGGCGCATGCGCGGGCACGCGAGAGGGAAGATCGAGTCGCCGGTACCGCGCCTTTTAATTTTTCGGCTTAAGTCCTTCGTTAAATTCGCCGTCGCTGGCAAGTAGATTCCTCGATTTAATTAAAGCCTACGTGGGAACGCGATTAACGGCTGAACGAAACGGGGGTTCAGCGAACAGGTGGGGAGAAGAGATCGGTACGCGTTTGGAACTATTTCGCTTTAATTTACCGCGTGAAAAATGGGTCTGTTGACCATGTCTGCTTGCACGGATAGCAGGATGGTGGCATGGGCCGGGTGGAAAAAATCGGACATTTTCCCGCGATGATTTAGCGCATCCTTTTCGGGATCGAGATCGGTGAGACATATTTTAAACCCGAACGTCACGGCCATCCGTCGATTTGCATCGCAATGAATTTACCAGTTTTATCGGTAATTCTACTCGCAGTTTCGTCCACCTTCGTTCACGTTCAGTTTCTTTCTCCACGCAGGATCCAGCAAGGACAGGCTATTTCGCCACGCTTCGCCAACCGGTCTTTCTTCGATGGCGGACGACGATAATTTAAATTCGAGGGACGATCGCGGGAAAATTAGTCCGAGGGAAGGTTTCGTTTTACTACGCTCCTTGCTCTCCCCGGTTTTCCGCACGGGCCGGAAAGTATAAAAGAATAATTGAATTCGACCGGTAGGAGGAACCGTTGCCCCTATCTGCCGCTATCCATATTATCCTCGTGCTTAGTCTAATACGAAATTAGCCCCTTCGGGGGCACTCTGAAACTGGAATCCGCTCGTTTCCCGGCAAAATAGTGGCTCGTTCGCCCCCCGTGGAATCTTCCCGTCGGTAGGTAAGTTTAAATAACTCGCTATTGCTATTTTAATTTGAATAAATCGCTCTCGTTGCTCCGCGAAATTACAGTTCGTGCAGGCGCCGCGGATTACACCGCTGTTCCTCGTGTTTCGTTTCGTTAGTCGAACTTTCGATTCGTCATCGTTACTTTCGTTTACCATTCGTTTCGTACATGGTATGGCGTATAATCGGCCACGTTACATTGTCGCGTATAATTGCATTCGCTAATTCGCGATATCCGTATTTGCCATGCCGGTGTTGCACTCCCCGCGAAAGCAACGCAAATATTATTGCATTCGCGATTAAACCACGCGCTTCAATTTGAAAAATTTGCCGGTTTGTGTGGAGACTCGCGATGAAAATAAAAATCATACGGAGTAATTTCCTCGATGATTACCGGTAGATAAATGTTCGATCTCGATGTCGAGGGAACGTCACGATGCTCGAGTAACGAAATTAGGAAAATTAACCGGGCCAGCCTTTTGCAATTGCTACCTTCCACGCCGCCGAAACTTTATTACGAGCCAAAATACGAGGGGATAAAAATCGAGTTATGCATCGTAAATTCCAACGCCGATTCGCGTGGCACCGCGTTTGCGTAAATTCGCTAAACGTCCCAGTAATTGCCGTTTACCGGCTAATACGTGTGTTTTATTACTTAATTAAACCCTGTAGGCCGTGTCTTACAACTCAGCCCGTCGGACCCTGTGACTTGCACGCACAAGTTGCATGTCGTACAACGACGATAAAGTAAAAACCATGGAACCCAGTCTGGCTCAATTTGTCATTTTCACTTTCTGCTTCTTTTGCGTACCTGATTTATAGGATCGGCCGATCCGCGAGATTACGTCTGTACAATTTGTAACGCGACGCACACCGAATGTTAACAATCGCGCCTGTTCCCGTAAACGGGGTTGTTACTTCGATCAAGGGTACTTTCGACAGAGACCCTCCATATAAACTCGAATAAAAATAAACGTGACACTCGTTGAGACACGCCTGAGTGAAGTTTTAGAAATGACGAACAACAAAACTAATCGAATTCTACGAAGCCTGTGTCATCCGCTCATATTTCTGAAAATGTAGAATGATTTAGTACCATTTAGTATAGAATTTCGTGTTGTCGTCGTATTGCCTTCGTCTCAGCTTGAAATTCGACGGCTTGGAAAACACGTTACAGTCTGAATTATGCGTGATTCCGAATTCTGTTCGTGTCTAACGAGTCCTAAATCTCCAAAATCCGCAACATTGATTTCGCCCGAAATCCGAAATCGTCAGATTCCGGGTTGTTTGCGTCAAATTCTACGTGTGTCTGAGAACTTCGTATCTAGTCCCACGTGTCTAGGGTTATCTGTATCTGTTCCCCCGAGTCCAGTGTCCTGTGCGTCACGTTCCACGTATCTGTGATGGCTCCGTTGAAATTCCATTGCCTGCGCCGAATTCTACGATACCAGAATTGCTCCTATCAATTGTCAAAAATCTGTGCCATCCCCAATATTTTGCCATCCTTCCAATCTCGTTCGTCCGAATTTTTCTAAGAAAGGAAGATTCCGTGTCACTCGGTCGCTGGCAACTTTTGCACGTACCATTGAGAATGTTCGAAGACCGAGAAAAGGAACAGAAGCAGAATCTATGTTCGGAAAAGGTTGTTCGATGAACGATAGCGAGCTAAATCTCATATTTATCGTCTCTCGTTTAACCTAACCCGCAACAGCTGGCATTGATTTATTTGCGAGATAGGACATTGTAAATGGTTTATGCACGACGCATAAATCGTCGAGTGGCCGAACGAAAGGAAAGTCGAGGACCCGGGAAAGAAGAGAGGAAAGTCTGCCTTTCGCGGTTACAAGATGCGCCGGAATCCGCGACCACGCTCCACGCCGCGTCTCTCGTATTTCTTTAGAAGTTGGATTGCTTCTAAGTTTTATCCGAAACGTTATTCACCACGCGTCGCGACGGCCTAGCAGTCCGCCATATTTCGGGTGCGAGCAAAATCTCGAAGGACGACGGACCGAGAAGACGGACGAAAGAGGAGACGTTTAAATTCCGTTCGGAACAGATGCAAATACCTCGACTGTTCGCATAACTGCCTATGCTGAGGAATAAAACACCTACGAACGATGAACCGTTAATAATCTGAGGGGAAGGCGTGTCAGAAATGGAATGTGGAATACTGTGCCCGACAGCCAATTATAATCAGTCATGGCCCGGTCAATTAGGCAATCGAAGTATAGATGATCGTGAGTAATTAGACCGAAACGTATATCTCAATTAAAGGCCGTATTAATTTGACACTAATTCTCGTGCAATCGCTAAACTCAGTATCGCGTAAAATTTCTACGTCTACGGCAGAGTGCAATTACTCCCTACTAATTTGATACCTTAATCGAGCGCGGTTGCGATCACGATGAACGGACCCCGACGAACGGAGGTAACCAACTTCCTCGTCGAAAGAAGATTAACAAATTTTCCAAAATTCGTGCAAAACGAGCAAACGACGCGATCGAAGTGGAATGATCGATCGAATAACGCGTTCGACGATAATGCGTATTTTGCGCGGTCTTCGAGCCTGTCCTATGCTCATGCAGCGCGTTTCAGGAGCAATGGACGTAATCAAAATGCGTAAAACGGTCGAACGACGAACGACGAACGACAATGCGTGTCAGCCATCCTGTCGTACCGTGAAATTATACGGAATTCGCGCTGGCCTTTTTGTCGAGCTGCTCGATGCTTTAATAACGGTGCTCTTCAGCCGACGCGCGTGAATTCGGTGTCATAATTTATGGTGACTTTGACGAACTGATCGACCGTATTGTAAATTACTCCTGGCATTCGCCGATATTAAACCTGCGCTCTGCTTCGAGACCAGCTCGGAAACCAACTGCGAAAGCTGGCACGAAGGTTCGTTCGTGCGTTCGCTCCACCAGTCTCGCGCATGTTTGTACCCTCACGCGCGATCGCGATACGCAACGCGAGGACACGCATCGCGGCCATTTCGAGTCTCGTGAATCTTGGTCGTTTTTCGGCGATAAATATCGCGCGGTGTCGCGCATAGACGTATCTCGCGGGAAATATGCGTCATTAAAATAGACGGGCCATTGGCGTAGCCGCGAGGAAGATATCGGTATCGAGTGGATGAAATACGGTCTCGCGTATCGATAGGACATATTTGATTACTCGATACTTATCGTCCGCCATTAGAGATAAACTGGCAAATAGAAACGCGAACGAATCAACGAACGAAAGGTAACTCTGTGTCGCGATCGCATCACCGTTGTTCGACTTGGACTGTGATTCTTGGGATTATCCTGGAACCCCCGCTAGTCACTAACAGACGATAAACAAAAGCGGTCCTCGACGACGCTGCAGCCTTTTCGAGAATATTTACATTTCGCGGTAAATTTCTCCACGCTCGCGTTTACCATCCGCTCGCGGACGGCACGCGTACTAACCGTGCAACGAAGATTATGCAAAAAGGTGGACCAACAAACGCGGTTACCTCGTTGGTTCTAGAAGGAGTTTACAAATGGCCCGCGGCGCATCCTCGGAAGAGATAAAAATGAAGGGAGCAAAGGGGCGAAAGAGAGCGAAAGTAATGGGGAGAAACACGGTGTTATTAAAATCCAAAGTCTGCAGTGGGTTCGGGACGCGGGGATATTGAAATCCCGGCGGTGGTACGCGGGATTCCCCGACGTTCGTGCAAGGAAACGGGAAAGGAAGGAAGGAAGGAAGAAATGCGGAACGAAATTCGTGCATGCCGACGCTTCGCGCGTATATACGCCCTTGTATCGAGCGTCGAAAGAAGAGAGCCAAGGAGTGTGCTCGGCTGGGAGACAGCGAAAGAAAGGAGAAAGGAGAGAAAGTCAAGACAGCGTCGGCAATAACAGGGTACACGTCATATTAAATCCGGCTGCAACGCTTTCTTATCGAGGTGGTTGATATGCGGCTTTATGCGTCGAGGGTGGCTGACATCGGGGGTGTATTACCCGGTAGAACGCGGGACAGGGAATGACGGAATAATCTCGAAAACTCGCACCCCTTTGCGAGGTTTCTCTATCTATAGCTACCCGGGACCGAGCACCATTCGTGGAGAAAAGCAAGAGAGTTACCCGCGAAGATAACCTCGCGGAGATTCGGTTGACTCGTTTATTCGATGGGATAGGCGAGTCGCGATAAGTCGGGTTCGAATAATCGCGTTGTCCTGCAGGAAAATGGAATTGGTTATCGTTAAGCGTTAAAGGGTTGGCAGAGGTGCGGGTATTTTGCGCGAGGAGCGAGACACTGTACGATGAAGTCTTTATTATGTGGGACAGACGGGGTAATGGATTATCCCTGGCTGCTTAATATTGGAGAGCTTTCCATGATTGATGCGCTCTGCGCTACAAGAGCACAGCTTCCGACCCTGCACAAGAAAATATTTATTGTTCTCGGGGCTAACCACCGTAGAGCCAACCGTTTCAAACTATGCTAGGGAATGCTATGCGTGAAGTAACTCCTGATACGCTGTGTCGAGGAGCACGAAACTTATCGAACAAACGTAATATCCTCAGTTGCATCGCGATATTTCGAGTAGTGAAATCGTGGATAAAGAAGACGCGATGCATCGAAGTAGTCGCTGAGGAGAAACGATGTCACACAGACAGACGACGCGAAAGTTACACGACGAATTCTTAAGCTTTAAGAATAACACGAAACGGTTAATAACGCGAAACGAGACTCGAATCACTACGCGACCACGAGATCACAGTTCGAATATTCTTGACCGCGAGATCTGCCACAAGCCACACCAAAGCTGCGAGGCCGTGGCTCGTTTGACCACGGGGTGTTAGGGCGTGCCCCGGTCCACCTAGAAATCCTGAGACCTCGTCTTAGCCAACCACGAGATGGTGGAACTCCTATTTTGGTCCATCCCGAGAACCCGGAACTTCGACTCACCTGTCTATCAGAGACTTTGGAAGACTCTGGAAACCTTGAAGTCATCCGGAACCTTGAAGTTGCGGTAGTTCTGGTTCTGGTTTCACGATCCAGTAATTAGACACACCGAAGTTTTATAATCACGATGCTAGAATGTGGGTTTCACGACTTTCAGCCTACTCTGGCTCGTGGCATGTTTCCGTGGCCATGCACATTTTGAATTATTCACGGCAGTTCGTGAACCACGGTAACTATGAATATTTTATAGGGTGTCTATTATTCTGCGGGAGAATGATTAAGGCGAGCCTTAATTACGTCGACTGTTTGTTTAATATTTTCGACTATATATTATATTTCGTGGGATAACTCTAAGCCAAGTTTCCGAATTATCCGAACAACGTTCTTTTGTATCTGATTTCTCATTAAGATGAGACGGTTAACCTGACAAAATTATGGATGCCTGACGTCGAATAATGGGGCTACGGCTGGGCTGGGTGTTTCTGATTATATTCAGAATCCCCAACGAGCCATTAGTCTCGGCTGCGCGACGTACATCGACGCCAAAGTATGGCATACGACTGATACCTCTATCCGAGCTTTAGTCGCAGTAATTACGACGCGTGTAATACAGTCCGTGATCGTATTTTACCGTATAACGATTTTAAATATCAACAAACTAGCGCGTCAGCGCAATTTCACGGTAAATTGTAAGGTTTCAAACGAAATGGCGAAGCCACGTATCGTTTCGCCGAGTGGCAAAAATAAGGCGAGTTAATTATAATTTTAATTATAAGTATCACGGATTCCTCCGATCGAGTACGAACAGGGATAACTTTCGTACACGTGGAAATTAATTATATTGTAAAAAGTAATTACCGACTAATTATACTGGAAAAGGAAGGAGAGAACGAGGCAGAAAGATACAGAGGCAGTTTGAAATTAATTTCAATTGGATAAAAGTAACGAAGCTTGACATCGCTTGTAAAATATACTATTGACAAAAATTTGTTAATATCCTCTGTGTCATTCGTTTCCTGTTCAACGAACCATGGCTGTAAACGTTATAATCAAAGTTTAATCACAAGCTCGTTCAGGTGGTTCTCCATTATTTAAACTTTCATTTGGATACTCCTGGCGTGGGTTGAACGGGAAAGTTTGCTGGAAAAATCGACGAACGTCCAAAACAATAAAAACTTTAATTACAGGGGATCCCTGGCCTCGGATACAATTGAGAGCCGCTACTTAACAGAAACGGAGCAAAAGGAAGCTATTTACGCGCCGTATCCCGCGTGTGCGGGATAAAGCTAATTAATTAAAATAATTACCTTTCGAGACGCTGGTGCAGCGAATATAAATTGACCGTGCAACGAAACGAATAAACGAACGATCCTTCGCCTATTCCAGATAAGAATTATCGTCGTTACACGTTCCTCCGAGCAATTTCTCGTTAATCTCTCGCGAGAGAAGCTAGGCCGAAGATCGACGAGAGTTTGAAAGAATACGCGATGTTTCTCGAGATATAAACCGTTCACGGTCGAAACTGAGAATCACTGGCTGCCGTAACGAAACTCGGGAGGAACTGAATCAGTACTGGTAAGCTGCTGCTGCAGCTAGTGTACTCAAAATCCTGACAGTTGTAATTAATACAAGATTTGACCATCAACTACGTTCGCGCTGCCTGCCCCGAGACATACGCTTCTCTCGAAGTTTCCCGCCACTGTGTATTCCGGCATCCCTGTTGGCCAGAAAATCGAAAAGCGGATGAACGCGATGACTCTTTGGATCGAGCTTTACCATCATTGGAAAATACAGAGGCACGTTTGGAATTCCGCAAATTAATTCGCTCGTCACGATATGTCGTGTATGAAGTACGCTCTGTTAATTTACAGCATTCAATTCCTATGAATCATTCGTTGTGGAATCAATGTTTAATTCCGTCGGTCCTTTCAGTCGTCTGAGAACCAATGAATAGTCGATCGTGATAATTATTTATAACGGATGTGATTGTTAATTAAACCGCTATTGCATACGTCGCGGCCTTTGTTCGAAAAATCCGAGTATTAAACTTTTCCCAACGAAAAGGAGTAAAAAGAGGAATCGTGGAGACGGAAAATGTTGGAACTAAGGGGTCGCTGGTTCTACAGCCGGGCAACGTAAAAAATACCCTCGTGGTTCGATTGCCTCTCTCGATCAACCCGATAAAATTCAAAAGGGACGAAAATCAGGCCGCGTTCACGTGCATCCAATAGGCGGATACTTTTTATGGTCAGACCACTCGTGCTCGATTCGAGAGCCGCGCACCAGGAGAAAGCGTTCAATGTCTATCTGCTCTAGATAGTTGGCCTATTCGTCTTGTTTTTGTCCTGGAAATAGGGCCGGTCAGGCCAGCGCCGACGTTACAATCGTGAATGGTCCATGAACACGTCCATTGTTACCGCACTAGCCGCGAGTCACCTGCAGATTGCGAGAATTAATCGAGCCATAACCGTGATAGCCGTCACGCACCCGTCGGGTGGTAAAAATTTGAAATCGTCGCCGATCGAGTCGCACGCGTCGAAACACTCGATTCGGATCCGTCGAGCAACGGATTCTCCCATCTCGAAGATACCTCGCCACCGATGCGGAGCGTGAAGGTGTTTAACGAGCAAGGTGTTTAACAGCGTTGCGCGCGAAAATGAGGAAGAATCGCGCATTCGAGAACGCGACGCGAGCATTACGCGTTAGTTTGATAAATCAAGCAACGAGTACGCCATTAATGACGACGCGTCACTGTGTTTACGAGCTATGCGTACGACGCCAGCGATACTCGAGCGTACGAGTCGAGGTGGTTTTAACGAGAATCGTTAAAAGTGAGATAATAAAGGAAACCCGCAATGAGCGCTTATACACCGAGAGCCGTACAAGAAACCGTACAGGTAATAACAACGCGATACAACGACTTCCATTAAAGGGACAAGCCCGTAAAATGTGGCAAAATTAAGGAAACTAACCGCACTTCGATTAAATTGGTGTACCTACGTGAAAACGTGCGGCGTAAATTCTCGACCTTCTGCGCGCAAAGCACGGGTAAATCACCGGGAAGCCAGCAATAAACTGGAGGAAATTGATCCGAGTTCTTGCCGCGACGCTCGATCGTTTCGTAACCGGTATGGATCGGCAGATGCATCGAAGAAATAGTTAGATGAACCGTGTCTCTCGCTGGAGCAAATAAATAACGATATTCTCGGCCACGGACGCTAGATTATCACCTGGACTTTCACCATGTTTTCGGCATTACAGGCGACATAAATCAGGCGGATCGCGACGCGGAGATTAGCTTAGCATTGTGAGCAGGCCGCTTGTATCTTTCCCAAAATATTTACATACATTTTTCTTCGTCTCGCGGCGCACGCCGGGAAAAAGCCGATGACAAATCGCCGTCCAGAGGAATATGGAGGCGGCGTGTGTACGCGAGCATCACGTCGCCGCTATCGCTTTCACTTTCCACCGACGGGGATGAAAACTTGCCGGAAACATTTATGATGACCTCTTCTTTCGAGACGACGAAGAAAAAGATGAGCCAGTCTCTCCGTCGTTTTTACGACTTTCCACCGACGAAATCCTTCTTCCTTATACACCGGCTCGCAAATTCGACCGACTGGCCCGGCCTCCATTCGGTGGCATAATTTCGTTTGATTCGTCGCATCCCGTGGGCGGGAACGCGATAAAAGCCAGCCGAATCGTCCATGTGCTTTTACGATACAAACTTTTATCGCTTTTCTCCCCCGTCTTTCTCCGACTTTCACCGTCTCGCCGGATGCTTGTCCTTCAATTTTCATAATGGAACGTCGCCGGATCGACGTTTCGCAAATAGAGAGGAGAATAAAAATTAACTCGACCGTAGCACGCACGGGGAAGGGAAAACCGGGGACATATTCGATGCTTCCATTGTCGGCCAACTACCCCCTCCGTCTTATTCAATTTTCCGCGCAATTCATAAAGCTCGAACGAATTACTTCCGAGCAATGAACGGCACCCCGATGTAAAAAACGCTCCGCTGCCCCGGCCGTATCTAGGTAAATATTCCCCGGTGTAATCGGCGATAACAACATGGCTTGTTTGCCGGCAAGTTAAAGGCACTTTTCCTTCGCAGGGTCTCCTCCAAGTCGCCGGTACTTCATCTTCCCTCGCTTCTTCTCTCTCCATTTCGCGCCCCTACTCGTTCCTTTAACGAGTTTTTATGAAATTCTGCCCGATAGTCGTTAACGAACTTCTCTGGATGAAGAAACTACCCTCATCGAGGTGACCGAGGAACTGTTTTATCGGGAGAAAAAAGACGAAACAGGGGTACGGAAGAGAACGAAAAGGAGAAAAAAGGGACGACCGATTTGCTAGCGGTACCCTCGACGAGCGTTTCGATCTCGATATCCGGACGAAGATCGTTCGTCAGGATGTTGGTGGACGCGTAGAACTGTTAAGTGCTCACGAACGAATTCGCAGAGACACGAGTGCGACCGTCATTCGTCATTGCGAGCGAAACTGCTGTCGAAGATAGAATCGGCTAATGCGTGCAGGCTGCAGCTACCGCGATGCGGAATGCTAATTTCCTCGTAAACCGGACGTCGCAGGCAATGCGGGTCAACGTCATCGACAATGAACGAAACGAGGCTCTTAACGCGAAACCGTGGTTTATTAAACGCACCAAAGGCCAGGGGGTCAAAGTACGCGCGTCAGCCGGTAATTCGTTTTACACCCCCCATGTTCGCCTACCCCTCCACGAATCATAATAATATTCGGTAAGCAGGAATACGCTTCGATTCTCGAACGGTTGCTCGAACGTGTACGATTCGAATGATGATTTAGTAAGAAACGATTCTTACGGGAACGGTATGATCTTTGATTCTTAACGCTAGAACCACCGATGTTTAATGAGTACCTAACTATAACGTGCGCAGATTATAGTAATTTTAGCGGTACGATGAATACGAGTGAATATATTGTAGAGACTATGGCGGTGGTAAATGATAGTACTCTGTTTATTAATTAATAATAACGGATTGACAATGAGTGGTGACGATAAAGTCTAGGAATATAGATAGATCAACTATTACAACTACAACTAAGATTACAGCTTAATTCCACAACACAAATACAACTAAACGACTAACAACTTATACTTCTTTCTATACAACTTCGTTCTAAAGACTCCTGAAAAACTCTACACAAGAACTGTCCCAACATAACTGTTCGCTAACCATTTTTGCCTTCTTTATATATTCCCCAAGAGCCTCCCCCAACATGACCAAATATGGTCATGCTAAGGGCCTGACGCATCGCCGGGGTTTTTCCGACCGACCTGGTCTTCGAACCCTCGGCGACCTTCCAAACTAAAGTCACCTATACACGAGGTGGAAATTCTGCGATATTACAATATCGATTACAGTTCTTTCTTAATATGAGTTGATACCAATTTTATTCTTTTATTCTATAAGGCAGGTGTATATGCTCGGTGATTGAAATAAGAAAAATTCTGGGACCAGTCGTTTTGACTGGATTGGTAGTTCTAGTGTTAAATATTAAACTATCGAATATCCTTGGAACCGAATAAAAATTCGTTCGAACTCGGGGATTGTGGATTATCGTGAAATTTACAAAGGAGGTGTAGCAGCTTTGCGTAACTGCGATTGCCAAGCTCGTTGCGTAGAAGAACGCGAATTGCAAATTCGATTTGAAATATTAGATCGACGCGTATAAATTCACGGACGTTAAGCTTTAAACGAGTTAACGTTTCATTACGTAACCTGAGAGTATAATTCGCAGGCCTTAATAAAATACAGGTTTCATAGATTAATGCATTATTGCATAATGATCATTAACGTTGCCCTGTCGCTAATGAATTACGTTAGTAATTAAAGCGTTGTTGTAATATCATAATAGAATCAATGCGTTACGCTTATAAAGCACGAACAAAAGACAATGAACGAGTGAATAACAAGCGGTAACGATATTATTATAGCATTAACGAACGTTGATATTCCGTCACTTTAGCATCGATAACGTAAAATTTTATACTAGGAAGACAAAATGCTAGGAAGCCTGCGTATTAAAATATAAATTTATAACGAAGCCAATTTTCGCGCTCATGTCGTAATTAAATATTTAAAACATAATCGATACGTCGAATTTGACGCGGCGACGAAATTAAGAGGGGAATACTTTCAAACTCCACTCCGCTGGAACTTTGAAAGACATTCGTCTGTGTTCCATGACACTTTTATACAACGCAGTCCATTGTGTGCAGCTAGTCGCAGTTCGCATCGAAACTTCACGCGCATCTTTCACCCGAATCATTCGCTTTTAAACGCATACACTCGAAAACTTCTCCAAACTCCGATCCACTTCTAGCACTCGCAACCACCCTTCCATTCACGCCTTCCATTCCAGTCACTCTGAGACATTCCATCTAAAAGTCAGTCGATCTAGCAGGAATACTAAATAACATCGAACTTATCGGCCACGCGCGTAAATCGATCCTCAACTCTCTCGAATGGTGGCAACCGTAAATCGAAAATTCGGAGACCAACTGCCGCACAAATAAACGTTACGCTCATTTATTCGTGAGTATTCTACGTGATTCGATATCGACTTAATAATAAAGAAATATATCAGAATCATTAGGAAAGATAGAAAGTAGAATAGCGCCATCATATCGAACCGAAGCTCGATATTCGATATTCGATATGCGCGAACAAACTGAAATCTTCCGGGACGAGTGGAAGAAATAATAACTATCGAAAGCAAATAAATGCAAATAAGATTTCTATTTGAACGATGAAAGATCTACCAAAGGTGAGGTGAGAAGCAAACGTCTTAATAGCGGAAAGCATCTTCCCCTTTAACGCGTCGAATGTTCGGTTTCAGAATCGTCTCGAAGTTGGTCCACGGCCAGCAGGTCTGTGTTTATACAGATACATGGTTAATCACAGGTTAACCGTGAGGCCGCAACCCCTACGTCTAATGGCACCTGAGCGGCGAGCCGTGCATTGTTACTACGTTGCACATCGGAGTGTTTGATTAATCATTGGCTCAGCTCGTGTAATCCAGCTGTTAAAGCTGTACCTGCAGGCTCCGAACCGTGTCCTGTACGCTATTCCACATCCTTCGCGTGTACATGCACCTGTTTGCCCTTTACGTATGAACGCGTATATCGACTCTAGCTTAAGGTTCCCGTGCTGGCAGAGTTACGAGTCCGGCCATGCTAAAGTGCCACGCGAAACCGTTTCGGAGTTTAATAAGATTCGCGACGTCGTTGGCGTCACGCTCGACCAGCCTGTCGAGGCGCCACCGTATGTACGAGGACAACCGGTGCCACGCAAAAATTCTCGCCTCTTCGACCTCTCTGCCCACCCTTCTTTTCACCCTCGTCTCATCTTTTTCTCCATTTTCCACCTTCTTTTCTTTCTTCTGCCTGCATTCCCCTTCCTGGCTCATAAATCCGTTTAAAAGCCGAGGATTTATGTCGTCGCGCGGTCATGCGCGCGCCCTCTACTCCATTCCGTCTGTCTCTCTTCCACCGTGCGAGTTCGCGTTTCCTTCGTCTACACCGGTCCACTGTTTCGGACGGTTTTCGAGAACGGCCTCAAGATCCACGCCAGGCCGGTCTCTCTTCTCCGTTTTTATCCTCTCCGGTTCATATCTAGTCCAAGGAAAGCCAAGTATCACCGGATCGCGGTAAAATAGCCGCGCGATTTGCATCGAGATTAAAACTTCGTCCCCTTAAATTCCTATCGATCCCGTATCCTCTCTCGGCAGTCGGCAACCATCCCGGGATACGGCGTTTCGTACTTACGCGTACGTACGTGGCGTACGCGCGAAGCAGATAACGTTAATCGACTACGGCGGTCGTTACGAGGGTAACGAGATGCGGTTGCAAATTCAATTACGACTCGAAGGAATGTGTTTTTATCGCGAAGCAACGATCGTTCGTCTTTATTCCCGCTGATAAGCGGTCCCCAAACGGCCCGGGGAATTTTCAGTACGTGCTTTTTCGACCGTTTACGTCATTAGCGGGACGCGACGGCCTCCCGAACAATTCTGCATACCGACCAGTCGTTATTACGACGATTCTTCCACGTCGTTGTTTATATACGAACGCCAGGGGCCGAGGCGCGACGGCTATAAACGCGTGGCTGAATAATCAAGCGTGAAAACAGACGCGACGTCTGCTCTGGTGGCCGGCTTGGCCTCCAAACCGTCGCCATTTTCAGTTCCAAACATACCGATCGACTGTTTAACGCGATCACCACCATGACGGTCACCCGTGATCGACGCATATCGGTATGGGTCAGTCCGTTTACGCCTCGTCGGTCATCGGTCGTGCGATCCACCCGTTAAGGTCGTACAATACGCGACGTCCATGTTGGGGCGCCATTGTAGTTTGTATCGACGATCGGAGCGTGACCGTTGGCCATCGTTAATCGTGTCGAATTTTTCATCGTCTCGCATACGGACGATTATACCCTAGAGACGTACTTCGTCTTATCACCGGGATCAATTCAACGGTTTAAAATCGCAACCGACGAGACGAACGTTCACAACGACGGGGGGGCGTGAAACGCGTCGCGTATCTCGTTCGACGTACTCGAAGACTGTAAATTCGATTATACGTGGATCTCGTTGTTCGTTTTAACGCGGAATCCAATTGGCACGAGCGACCAGTCGGCTGAAATACGAGCGACGGTGAATGTGTTAACATTTATTCGGGATCGGCGACAGCGATAAATACGTAAAACGGTGATGCGTTTGGATGGGGTACGCCGGTATCTTGAGCGGGATCACGGTTCGTCGGGTGTCGTTAGAAAAACCGGAACCGGCAATTAAACGCGGCGTCGTAATTTATAGCGGGAACACGCGCGGGTAAACGCGACTCCATTAAATCAAATTGTCCAATTAGTACAGCTTTGTTTGTAAAACGGGAGACGCGGTCCGATTGATTTTCCTCCTCTGCGCACCTCGTCGTCGCGGGTCACGGTACGATCATTACCCTCCCTCTTCGCGTATAAAGCACCGCGCGATAATGCAATTAAATACGACGCTTCTGTCCACCGTTGTACGCCCGTGGAAAAAACGTCTCTGTCGGCTGGATTCGTCGAAACTCGGAATTATAGCAGGACAAAATTTAATTACATTCCTGTTTCGCTGGTTTATCGCAATGGCTATGGATTTTTTCACCCGTTGCTCGATCGACAGAGGGATGAAAAATGTGTCTACGCGAATCGGTTTAAACGGTGATCTTCCGGTTCTTTCTATCGCGAATAATATTACAGCGAATAATCGTTGAAAATAAAAGGGACGCGAAGACGAAGAAAATCATAGTGTTCGTAGAAAATAATTGACACTGGAAATGTGCTCGTCGTGGAATCGGATAAGATGTACGCAAGCGTTTAATCGATTAAAGCTGAAACTAAAGACACCTTTCGTTCGAGAAAAATTCGGAACGTGATACTAATCGTGACAGGAGGAATGCGTGGCGTATTCGGGAACACCGTATGTATCGCACACTCGAGGTTAGCAACGTATTCCATTTCCTTTCACGCGACTAATCACCCAAACAACGGTATGCGCGAATTATCCGACGTTATACTACTTAATCGGTAGTATGGAACAGAATTCCGCCGGCGTTGCTTGCCAAGCATTCTCTCGTCTCGCGTTCTATAGCGGAATGGTTAAAATACGTTTCATCGTTACGATACTCGCGATTCTAGTCCCGAATGCAACGGCGGAGAAGCACGATATAAAGAATACCTTTGCACGAAAAATTCGTCGAAGGCCACATACCTCGCGCTTTCGCCACCCACTGAACGAGCGCGAGCGTAATGAGGGTGCAAAAAAAAAAAAAAAAAAAAAAGGAAGCGGCATGGCAGAGACTCTTTGGAGAGTAAAAATCCTGATGAGCATTTCGAGCATGCAATTTGGTCGAAACTCGTAACGCATTCATGTAGAAAACCAGCGTGCACGAACGTTGTCAAGACTACCAGCGAGCATTTCGTACGATTCCGCGTGTAGTCTATGGGGGGCGCGAACTGGCCACGATATCGCTTTGTTCCCTGTTCTACGTTGATACGCAATGAAGCTCAAGTGGCCGTTTTCCCAATTTCTCGTCCACGGATGAAACCAGGCAAAGTCGTTAAAGAAATATCGGCAGTAATTCTCCATCCGAGGATTGTCAAATACGTGCTTTATAATTACCACGAGTGTACGAGGCTGGTACCGAACTGACGGGTACCGTGGCGAGGAAACCGTTCGTTGCCATTCGTTCCACGTCGTAAAACGATTCTGCGAGTCGAAAAAATGGCCGGACGCGTTATTTGGTAAATCAGAACGGATTCGTAAAAGCCAGGAGTACATTTCGGAGATCGAGCGCGCTGACAAGCGACGAGGTACTATGTTCAATTCAGCGTGTAGCGATACACGGTCCGGCTAAAGGAGTTTTCTCTTCCTCTTTTTCCTCTTTTTTTTTTTCTCTCTTTTAATTAACTAGCTCGACACACGGCAACGAAGCGTGACGGGAAAGGAGTCTTTTACAACGAACCTTTTGAGAAACGACGATCACAGAACGGACAGAGCTTTCAGGGGCAGCCTCCGCAGCGTAGATGTAACATCATCCGGCAATCGGGGTCATTATCTCCTTGTCGGCGTTCGCGTGTTACCTTGGCTTTAACACGCTCGCGACACGCTTGGCAAAATCCTATTATCCGACCAATTTTCTATCGCGCGTCGTACGTGAAACGTTTTAATAACCATAAATTTCTAATCCCTACCGGGCATGGAGATTTATATATTCCTCGCGATATTTTCCAGCGCCGAACATCGGGGAGGATGGGTCCGGATTAGCGGGGGAAAAGTTGGAAGGAATTAGAAGTTAGAAAGAACGGGAAATAGAATGAGAAGCTCTACGACCCTGGCAAAGTTCGATCTTATAAATCTGCCGGCAAGATAGCAGCGACAAGTGAGCCGTAAAGATTTAGCGTCACGACACTTTCGAAATTACCGTCCGACAAATTCGTCGTTCCTGTCGTCCGAAAAATAGCCATGGATCCCGTCTTCCACGCGGTAAGGAACGGGACATGGGCGTAATTCACGGCACGGAACTCGGAAAGGACGATCGCGAGGCGAAGGGAGCTTTCAGCGCGACACCCTGAATAGAAAGCTCGCTGGAAATTGACCTTACCGGCATAAGCGGCGCATTGTCTGTCACAACGGGCGTTCGTCAGTGGATTCTCCGAGAAGCCGACGACGCGACGACGGTTAGTTATGGCAAAGGCGAAACAGCGAAAGAAAAACCCTCTCCTGCGATCTTCTACGCTTGAAAGCGAGTCCTTCCATCTTTTCTCTCTTCGACGAATCCCATCGGTCGGCGTGACGGTAGCCGAGAAATAGTTAATTAGCAGTAACGGGAAACCGATTTACTGCTTATTAACTAACCTGTGCGCGTTACAACGTTGTTTGGACGGGAACGAACGACAATGCTCTTTCTTCGAGGCACGTTGGAGCTTTTCTTCCGCTATTATCCACGAGAACGTTCTCCGTTTACCTTTGTTCGGAACAAAAGCAGCTCTCGCGTCAAGGAGCTCTTTTCCAGCGTTAGCGAGGCACGAGAGAACAACACGGCGAGGAAAATTTTCTAATTATGCAACGGCGATCGAGTGTTGTCTGTCCATGGAGCACGCAGGATCTCGGAAAATCACGAAGCACGCGCGGCATGGTGCTCTGGACGGGAAGCAGCGAGACGCCTAAGCGCTGCCCAGGACCCGTGGGTCCGAGACGAGGAATAATATACCGGTGGCCGGAAATGCGAGGGCGAATTTAGCGAGTGATTTATCAGCGTCGAGTTTTATAACGCGTTCATTATGCGGCCGAGCCGAAGGAAATAAAGCTCATTCTCATGGACCGCGCGGAGATCTTAAAGAAAACTTAATGTTCTCGCTGAAAGGCCGGTTATTCCTGGCTTGAATATTCCAGCCGCGAGCCAGCCGGTTTTGATGGACGCGTGATCAACGACGACGCCCGCGAACGTGCCGGACTCGGCTCCTCCTCGACGCCCATGCGCTTCGTCTAGCCGCTGAAAAATTTCTCTGCCGTTCGATCGTAAAGTTCGAAAGTTCCGCGAGTGTAATAACTCGGTGACCGAATGTTTCGCGCGGGGATACTGCTTCCTTCATTGTGGAGTGACTCTTTATGGCGCGTATAAAACGCTCGGGCTCGGACCCACGCGGCTACGGGGCGTAAAGTTAGTAATATCAGTGTAACCCGGAGCGTTATTTCTTGTGTGCCGTGAGCGGAATTAATTAAAGAGTTTTTGCGTCGACCCGAGTCAGAGCAATCAACATCGCGCCGCTGCTCTAATTGATGTTGTTTTGTGCCCGTGTCCCATTTCGAAGACGCTCCACCGATAGACGGCCGATAACGCGAGCGAACGTTGCCCCGAAACGTTGGTCGATCGCTTTTTTCCCTCCACCAATCGTTATCGCGGTCGCTTCCACTCGCTTTCCTCGTTTCTCTTCCCTTTTCTCTCCCCTTTCCTTCCTTTTTCCTCCTTTTCTTTCCCGCGAGTTTCCCCTGCTAAATCGTGTACGGTCATGTGCCAAGGACGCTATTCCGCGCCAAGAGGTCCACGAATAAATTCCCCGCCGAGAAAATATTTTAGTTTCAATTATCCAGCGAATTAGTAATAGTATCTCGAAGAAGGTACTACACATACGCTGACCGCGATATTTGGTTGCACGGTGGTATTCGAAACGACACGTCGCGATTGCCCTCGAGTCGTTTCTTCACCGTTTACTCGGCAAAGAGAGAGTCGCGGGGGCGAGACTTCCTCCAGGGCAAGACGGATGGAAACGCAACAGAGCAACCAGAACCATTTAGCAAGAGATAAAATGTATACGCATCGAGAAGAACGACTCGCTTGCAGTTTAACCGGTGCACGGCGGTATTGTGTTGGTTACGGCGTGGCAGCTCCCATATTTCTGGATTTATGCTGACATCGTGGAAAATGTATTGCGTGGCAAAGGAGGACGACGCGAAGACCTTGGCCATGTGTAAAACGGAACTCGACTGAACGGTGCACCGACAATTTACTAATGTCCCATAGCCATTTCTTCGGATGAATCCTTCCTCTCCTGCGGCGCTCGATGGTAGCGCGCGATTAAACTCGACTCGCCGTGAAACCGAACGAGCTTTACCGATTCTTAGCGATGTTCCAGATACCAAGGGAGGATGAAAATTTTCTGGTTATCGGTTTCGCGCAAGCACGCGAACCGCGTAAATCGTACTTACACGTCGAGGAGAAAATATCGACTCGAATAAAGTAAGGAACGTTTAATTACGATTCTCGTTCGAAATCCAAGATCTCGATCTTAATTAGCTCGTCCGCGGTGTCCCAGTGTATTCGAAATAAAGTAAGGTTGTAAGGTTGTGTGCTTCCTTTAGCTTTACATCGGAATGGAAAGGAAGTTGGCAATTTAAAGTCTAATTTCATCCACTCGAACGAGATCGGTATCGAGCAATTCGCGGATGTCTCGTATTAAATGTACCCGGTTCCGTGGAGAAGCGAAACGGCTGAATTCACGTACGCGTGTACACGTGTGTACGTATCGACGCAAGAAAGGTCTGAAGTCCACGGGGAGTAACGACTCGTGACTACTTTTTGCATAGCGAATGGCTGAAGACGCTGGAAAGGGTAGCTACGATGTGCGCGACGAAGCAAGGGCTGCAGGGCCCACGAGAAGAGCTTATACTGCTATCCTTTCTAGAAAGACGTCTATTTGCTTACATTTCTAGCCTCTCTTTTTCCTTTTCCGTCGTCTGTCGACGACCTTCCAGTGTCGGATCAATGCCGGTCATATTCCACTGCGAGCTGAGTAGCTCTTTCAGCCGGCGGAGCTTTAATACCTTCGCTGGGCGCATTGTCTTCCTGTTTTCTTCGACCAGTCTACTGCGCGAGGGACCGTGCAGTTAACGTGGATAAAACGCTCGTATTGTGTCGCCGAAACTAAATTGTGCTTATCGGTAGCCGTTTTTGGTTACTGCCACGTGTTCAAACGCAACTCCGTGGAACTTGTTACGTACTCCACGGACGTCGAATAGGGAGGCAAACTTCACAAGCGCGTACTTAGCATCGAAATGGGGAAATCTTAAAGCAGTCGCTGTGCCATCGCGAACGGAATATATCGAATATTTATTCCTCTCCCTCTTTGGATTAAAATCAATTGTCTCGACGTCAAAAATCGTTCGAAAGTTTTCCAACAATCTACCTGTACTTTCGTATTCATCTGCGAGTCCTGAGCCGGTTTAAAAATGTCTCCATGCTTTCTTCGGAGTCTCTTCTCGGCTGTTTGGGATACGCTTCTGTCAACGGAAGTTGCGATTTATTAAGTATCATCCTCGAGGTAACCAGAGATTCTTGCGACTTTATTGTTCGAGATCTAGTAGCCCGTTCAGTCGGCACTGCCAGATAAACGTTCTACCCTCTGGTTCCACTGTCTTTCTTGCCGCTAATCCCCCCTTTCTCTTCTCAGTTGGTCGCCTGCATCCGGCCCATCCCATCGGGATTCCAAGAAGCACAGTGGAGCTTGCGGAATTATTAATGGCATCCTAGGACGTACCGTTAATTGACTCGGATTTTATTACACTCGCGATTCGACTCTGGCAGAGTAAGAGGAGGAGTTGTCGCGAAGAAGAGCTCCATGATGGATCGTCTCCGTGGTATAGAAGAGTTTCTGGGGCGAGTTCCGCTCTATGAGGAACATTTTTGAAACTCAGTCATCCGTATTGGCCGCCATTGAGACCGGGGTGCGCAGCACGGGCAGGACAAATAAAAGCACGGGAACCATCGTGTCGACCGGGAAGGGCTTGCACGCGATACCCGCTTCGCCGTGCAATGATTAATCGTTTCCTGGACGATATAATTAGCCACGCGAGCCTATCGATCCCGCGATTTGCAAACAATCGTTCCGTTTCTTCCAAACGTTCGATCGCCTCGCACGCCTCGGTTTCGCTTTTTATCGCCGCGAATGGATCACGCTAGACAGGCATTAAACACGATTAATTGGCGAAATCTGTCAAATGCATACCTGTTGCATCGAATCTGTCAGGCGCCCGTTGTTCAACCGCCACGACTCCATTGCGTACCGATCGAATCCGTCGAAAGCCTTCTGTTCTCGCCGTTCAGCTATTACCGAAGATAAATCTAAGGACGATCCAAGATCCCCCTTCAACGTTTCCAGCCGTGTTCGCGATATCTTTCGGCGTTGCTAGACTTAAAGTCCCGTTCTTCCGCGTTTTGCGCGTATTTCACGCAAAGCGGATTCTCTTTGAAACGGATTCGAAAATTTCCATTCTCGAGTCATTCCGTCAGTTTGCGCAGAGCCGCGGAGCAGCCTCGGGCAACGGGCAAGTATTTTTTAAACAAAATTTCCATAATAATTCCCCGTGAAATGGTTTTATTTACTGCAGCAGCCTGACTTCAGTCTCAACACGCGCGACAATCCGCTGTGCATAGGCGATGCAACAATGCGCGTAATAATTTCGAGCTATGCGGCGCGGCGTTTCGCGCGAAGAAGGAGCGACAGGAGAAAAGAAGAGTACACGACATAGGTAATGCATTATTTTAATTTCGTGCCCCTCTATTTTCCCCGCCGCATAACTCGGCCACTCTTCAATAACTCGACGCGGGCGTCGTTCGCATTTCCACCCATGCTCCTCCGCGCCGCAAACCTGTCCGTATCAAAAATGGCATAACGCGAACATTTTTGTCGTTCGAGCCGAGAATGCGGCCGCGATACCCTCGAATTACCTTGCAGGCTAGAAATTCTTCCGCTGACCCTCGAATGCCGGAACCACGACCTATGTCGAACGACGTCCGCTATTGTTACGGTTTTACGTGTCAATTACAGTGCCTACCGAGTCAAAGTATGTTCGTTCCGCTGTTTCGCGTGCCACGCGAATTTTTGATACGCGCAAAAATGCGATTTATCGACGGCGAAAAGATTGATTCGCCATGGAACGCGAGGGTGACATCGATATTTCGCGCGCAAAGGGTGTTATACAGCGGTGCCTAGTTCCCCCCGATTTCGACAGCTAATCATAATTACGAACGTTCGACAACGGTCTATCAAGCGACCGCAAACAGTCCATTAATGACGTTTTAAACCGGATATGTGTTTGGTTGCCAGATTGATTAACATTGTCGACGCGCATTGAGCGGCGTCGAAACACTGTTTCTTCGGTCTTCAACGACTGCCAATCGATTTTTCCTCGAAGCCACGTCTTCGAGGCGACATCCTCGGCTGAAGTTTAATTAACGAACGACGTAATCCACCGACGATTGTTTAGACGATTTTGCTCGAGCGAGACGACGCGGTTTTCGTTTAAAACCCGATTACGCTTGAAAATTATGCGAAGAATTTCTGGTCGCCTGCCACTCTTTTCGCGACAATTTCACGGCGTTCTTCGTCTTAATGACGAAAAGAAACAGGAGACAATGAGCGTGCAATTTCTCTCCCGCAGAGATTACAAAGCCTCGAAAATATTCATTAAAAGGTCTGTCGCGTAAGGGAGTATAACGGTGTTTATGCGAGCGTGGCCAGAGACAGCGTGGCAGGGAAAAGGGGGATGAGGTGACCCTGTTACCTTTCCGCGACTTTTCATCCGGGCTGAACGAAAAAGAAGAAGCGGAGGAACAAGAAGGACGAGAGGAAGAACAACAACAGCGGCAGCAATAGCGCCGGCAGCTGTACGAAGCAAGGGAACGGAGAAGAACGTCGAGAACGTGGAGCATGGTATTGAAAACTTTCGCGGAGGTGCGTCTCATTTTCAAATTACTGGCACCGCTCGACAGTGCCTCAAAGCGAGGGAAAAGACGGAAAGGGAGGAAAAAGAAGGAAAAAGGGAGAGAAAGGAAATGAAAGGAGAGAGGGGCAAGGGCACATTTTAATCAAGCGCTGATCGAGTTGAAAACTCGAATATCATTGCGAGTGGGCCAAGTTTCGCCGGTAGCACGGCCGCAATTCCACTTACAGATGGAATCTGCATGCCGTTCGCACTCCCTCCGCAGTCGTGTGCCTGGCCCTGATAATATGCAATCGATATTTTCCACTCGGAGGACGTCGTTAAAGTTAGCACGCACGGTACCGATCCCACGCGCCTGCGATCCATTTAGTTTATGGCGCGAATAATCGTCCTTTTAATTATTTCGCCTCGCGTCGTACGTCGCGTTTATTTCAACCGGTGTTAAATGACTGTCAGAGACACGTTTGCTTGATTTTAGCGCGGTGCCCGCGTGCCGAGTTTAATGTCAGCCATGCCCGAAAGAGAAATACGCTTCTATTTTGACGGCCGTGTTTAAACAGCCCCCGTCAACGCGCTGAAACCCTGTCAACCCTCGAAATTTACGAGGTAAATCGAATTTTTCGACGGATTATGGCAGAAGTAACAACATGCGACGATTATGTCCGTGCAAAATATCGACTTTTCCCAACGTTTCGCTTCCTTCTTTGCCGCCATGCCTGAAGCACGCTAATAAATAAAGCTAGGAGGAATACGCGAACACGTCCTTCAGGAACAGGAAAGACAATGGAAGAGGAAAACGTCGATAAAACAGTGAAACAGACCTATGCAGTGGACCTCGAGGAGGGTGGAAATGGAGAAATCTTGCACACGAGGATACCCTTCTCCATTCGTCCACGCGAACCGGCTGTTGATTTTTTACTCGCAACTTTTATCCGCTCGAAAAATCATCCGCTCGCGTTGCGGAGCTGCGCGATATCGACGTGCCACGCCGCATAGCCCGCTTCTTGTATCCCGCTCCTCCGCACCCTCTAACTTCCTGCCCCTTTTTTCTTCACCCGGTCGCTTGCTTCCCTTTCCTCTGTTTTTCATCGAATACGGACATCGCGATCGATACCGGTTTCATAAATTAACAATCCCTTCGTGTCGGCAGCCGTGCTCGAACGGGGACACGCTCCACGCACGGTCCGCCATTTTCCTTCCTACTGGCCGAGAAAGATCTCGTATCGCTGGCTAACCAGCATTCCGAAAGAAGTCCCGTGGTCGTTCCATCGATCCACGGCTCGCTACTACTCTTTCTCCTGGCGTGTCGCTAGGCCTGGAAAATGAAACGCGCGAATTTACGACCGTCCGGGAGACGCGGAAAGTTGCACGGCATAAGGGCGATTCGTAATTCGAGGGCGGAAGCGACGGAAGTGCACCGAGAAAATGTAATCCGGTTGGCCGCGGCTCTCGAGGCAGACGCTTCCTCGTTTCAATTTCATCTTTTCCTTTTGCAATATTCGGCAATATTACGAGAAATCCTCCGCTTGGTACTCGGTCTAATGACGGGTATAAGCAAGCCTCTGCCGGCTGAGCGGAGAGTCACTCGCGCGAGGGAAATCGACGACACGTTTGCGTGAAATTTCTTTCTTCTAATTCGAGCTAACGAAGCAAATTCCTGAATCGCCGAGGCGATTCGTCGGGCACCGTGGTGGGAAAAACTTGGCGGTGATGGAGCACAATTTCTGTGCCTCGCGATAGTCTGTAAACTGGGGGAACATTGGCGTACAGGGAAGTTCGCATCGGCGAGGGTGTATATTTTGCAGACTTCGAATCTAATTTCCGATTTAATTTCCATGGATCGAGATGTCTGCGATTCTTTGTCAAACGATAAGTCCGTACATGGAAGAATCGATTCGATTAGATCTTAGCTACGAAGCGTTACAAAATCTGCAAATGGTCCTCCAGTTTACGATAATTGCAACTTTATCGACTCTATCCGTTGATGGATCGAAGAAACGAATAGATAATAGACGATACTGAAATGGCAAACTCGAGATCAGGAAAACCGTGGCGAATAATTTCGCCGACCAGGCGAGAATTCTCTCGCAGAACTGATTGCTCTATCACCGATCCGTGATATCGTGGACGATAGCGGGGCGGATGAAAATACGTCGAATCGTCAAGATAGATGGCCAACGGCACATTTCGGAGGATCGGTAGATGCAGCTAGAAACCGGAATCACGTGATTCTCGGTATACGAAAAGGCAACGATTTCTTCGGGCTTCGAGTCCCCTCTCGTGCTTTTCGGCAGTTCTAGAAAACTGCCACGTCCCTGGCCAGTATTTCATAACCCCGTAACAGTCTGCCAACCCTCGTTGATTGAGCAGATACGAGTGAAGAGCTGGCGGCGTCGAAGGAATAACCTTCGCAGTGGACGACATCAAGCTCTCCTCCTCTCCGTTAAAATACGTGCCATCCCGTGTGTTTGTGCGCGTTTATACGGGAGTATGTATCGGGTCTCGTCTTCCTCTCCCTTGCTGCCGTCTGCACGTGTAGCTACACATAACGTATACGTGAATAGGGCAGCATCGTCAGCGGAATTTTAAATTTCCTTAAAAGTCCGCGTCGTATCGTGGAACACCGAAATTTCGTCGAGTCTTCGTGCGTGCGCGTGTGTACGTGTGCCAGCTCGTGGCCGACCGGTCGTATACGACCACGTACACGACCAAGGAACACGAGCCGGGCCGATAGAATGAACATCGACACGCGGGGGAAGAATGAACCGACCCTTACGGCGGGGGAGGAAACCGACAATCGATTTCACGGATTTTTCCTCGGCTATCCGCGAGACGCGACTCGCGGGGCCCCGGATAAACGCGTATAATTCGAAATTTACAACCGCGTTCGATTCGAAGCGCGATTTTCCCTTGTCGCCGGTGATGGATCGCGAAGTAATTCGCTCTCCCTTGCCAGCGTTGATCGATCGATCATAATTTCGGGCGCGAACGATGATGAGCATGATTGAACCACGGATCGCGGAGTCTCTACATCGCGGGGGTGTTTATGCTCTGTTTACGCGAGTTAGGAAGGTTAGAAAATTCTCGATCGATGAACGACGAGAGAAGGGGTGCTGTTCGTTATTCCTCGCTAGATAGGGAATATTCGGAAACAGTAGCTATCGTCGAAGAGGAAAGAAGGTCGGTTACCTTCGTTTCTCATTTCCGGTTCGACAGACAGCCGCGAATCAGGGTGTAATTGCTAAATGTAGCGTGACGCGTAGCCGAACGAGAACGGAAAAATAGGCTGTGTATGTAAAATTGATAAAAGCAAATGCAAACACCTCCCGCGGCGTTATCTTCCGCTTTGGCGACTGTAATATTCTCCGAGCATCACTGCGAGCCGAATCGATCAAAACCGGGTCCGATCATTTAAATACAGAGCCCCTTGATAAAACGGGTCGACGTCATTCATCGCGGCCATTCGTTCATTAGAAACAAAGAGCCGACGGAAACAAAGAAAACATCGCTGGAGAGTGTGGAAGGGAGGGAGGGAAAACGAAAAAAGGGAAAAAAGAATGTTCGACGAGAGGATCGTCGATAAAACACAATCGAATCTGCAGCATTGGAATTGCGAGCGTCGTATAATTAGGACGAAACGGTGGCGTATTTAACGGTGCGCAGCTGCGCTTCTCTAATCAGCGTCTAAGGTATTTGCAAAGGTAGGCAAGCGTCAGCGTACTAATTCGTCGGAACAGCATTACGGGGTTGCGAAGCAAGGCAATCGATACGGACGTAGTCCCGATCTTCCGCAGCGACGCACGTAGCTACGAAGGCGGATACGACTCGGTATTTGTCCACTTATCTCGAGTAAATTCAGTCTACATCGTGTCAACGCACGTCCTCGGTACTCGGGATCACAACGGATTTGAAGATGCAAATGCGGCAGCCAGCCATTTCCATGCGTGTCGTGTAACGAGCTAACTCTCCGCTGTTCCTTCTATTCCGTGGACCGTCCAACGAAAACCGCGGCGCACGCAACGGGAATGGAACCACCTTCGGATCAACGTTCGCTGGCACTTCCCCTTTAAAAGCGAGATACTCGAGAGGTCGACGCAACGGCACAAGTCACGACGAGACACGGATGCGAGGGGTAGAAACGCGGAAGAGACGGACAGAGATACCGCGAAAGGGAGGAACCGTAGTCGGACGTGTTCCCGCGTTGCTCGTGTCTACGGCTAATTTTTTATCGGCAACTTTACGCGTCTTACGTACACGCCTCGGGTCGTTATAATTGCTCAGACTTACGGAACGTTTACGATCGCTTGGAAAGACGCGAGAATGGAACGGAAGAGGGTGATACGTCGTGTTAAACGTTGTCCGAGTACATTGTGTCTTCGAGGGTGTTTTAAAGCGGAGGATCGGCCTTGCCTAACCGACTCGGAGAGTATCGTAAAGCGGTACAGCTCGCTTTTATGTCCCGTTCCATCAACTTACCGAGTGGACCCTTTAGAGTTTCCCCAGAGTTCCGATGCCAGGAGCTTTCGTCCTATTCGAATTCGTCGACGAGTCCGGCTCGTTTGACTTTGTCCGCGTTATTAAGTAAAGAGTTTACGAAATCTGACTAGGACGATTAGCAGCGGGTTTTAAACTACCTTGGACGAAAATGCCGCCGTCCGTATAAGCGGAACTATCGGGGTGGATTTCACTGGGCGTGCAGCGATGTAATTTATTTCGAAAGCACGTAATACCGGCGACCGCGGTGAGCCGGTAGTGATCCCGTTTGAAAAATATAGGTGAAAATATCGCGGATAAAATGACGTTTCGCGATGGCTACGGGCGTGGAAACGGCTGCGCGAGAAGTAAGAGGATAACAGAGTAAAACACTTAGTCCGTGGCGAAGCTTTATACGGCCGGTAGCGCGAAAGTCAAACCGTAAGCTTTCGAGGGAAGCAGAAAGCACGGGAGTTTATTGTTCTGTGGGTTTTTCTGCGAGCTTTAAGCCGAAAACATTCGCAGAAGTAACTTCGCTCTCTATGGTCTCAAACGTCCGAAAATTCGCGATACGTTCTCATAGAGACGGTGTTAACGTCCGGTGTAAAAGAATATCGTTGAAAACGTGGGCAGGTTCGTCATGGCAGGGCGTAAACGGACTTTTGGATCGCGCGAAAGGTACTCGGTGCTTGGATATTCAAAATGGAGAAGGAAACGTTATTCGCGTTATTCTTTCACTTACGTGGCAACATCCTGAACGCGACACGTTTGAGAAAACAACGATAAATGAAGCTACCCATCCGACCTGGGACCAGCTAAATTTCGAAGAGAACGGTATATCGGCGAAGAAAAGCAGTTACTTCTAATCCACGGCCGGAACTCGTACGTTTTCATAGAATCTCGCCGGTGCCCATTCGCAGTTCGTTGCACGCGACGATATTAAACCGTGAAATACGTGCTCGTCCTTTGAGCTGGGACTCACGGTTCGGGACATTAACCACCGTGATCCGCGAGAAATAACGATTACACGTTGGAAATGACTTTCGACGGGACGTCGATAACCGGAGAGGAAAACAAAACCGGTTTTTATGCAAATGCGAATGCGTTAGCCACGATTCATCGGAGTACGCTTTTAGAAATATCGCGAACGGAATGACTGCTGGCGTGTACGAACGTCTGCAATGACGCGAGGTAGCTAGGTAAGTGCGTCACGGTACAGGCGCCCACATAAAATGCAAAATATGTCATCCGTTTCCGTATTATCAGCGTTTCCCTTTTCCACGCGAAGATCGAGTACCCGGCTCGAAGAGTACGTCTGCTCGTGGAAGCGCTCGATCCACGACTAGCCGATCGATCGCGATCGTTGCTCGCGCGAGCAACCATCCTCCATCCTCGCGATCGACTAATGTCTCTCCTGACTAATGTCTCTTCGAGGAAATAAGTATGAGCGAACCGTTACCGTAACTGATTTCCACGCTTCTATAGCGAAGAATTTTCTTCCACGACTTTCCGACTTTTCTTACCGATTCCCGAGAACGAGAAAGGTACGCCAAGTTTGGAACTTTAACGTCGTTATTAGTAGATTTCGATTGCTAAAAATTCATCGAGTTTGCTTGATAAACGTCGCGAGAAAAGGGAGAAATTAATTCGTCGGGTTAAATACGCTCAGAACTGGGTCGAAAGAATTTTTGATGCAGCAGAGAAACGTGAATCTGATCTTCTAGGGGTGGAATTTAGAATTGCGATGTTCGGGACATTGAGAGTACAAAACGATCGAGGCAATCGAGGTTATAATATGACGGAAATGATGTATTATTCAAATTAATATACGTCGGAGACTTTAACGAGAAGCACTTCCAATAACTGGAGAATTTGTATCGTTATTACCGTGTAGCCGCGATATCGTCATAATTGCCGACCATTCTCCCAAATGCAACGCGAGTAGCAAGTGTTTTAATTCGGATTTGCCTCAAAGCGAGCAGTGTCAATGTTCTGGAGGGGAAAAAATTTCATTAAGCGTCCGAGTAATGCGCGCTTCTCGATAGTTATTGCATTATTTCGGGTCTGCGGTCGTAGTTTCCGTGCATCGATTAAAATTACACAAGCGCGCGCAAATGCCTTTATAACTTTCCACGAGAATGAAGTATGCGTAGCTAATGGCATTCGCGAAAATTTTAATTAGACCAGACCGAGGAAAGAGCGACTGAAGTAATACCATAGAGATCCTAACTGCTCGGTATGATTAAATATCATGAACGCCGTAATAAAGCGATTGGAAGAAATCAAAAGTAGGGAAAAAGAAGGAAAGAATAAAAAGCGACGATAAACGATGCATAAAAGTTGTACTTGTTGTATCGTTTCACGAATTAACGACTGTCGGGAATTATCGGTATCGGTAATATTACTTTTATGTAAATTTTTATGAGAAATAGCTGCTGTTCCGTATGTACGATAATTACTCCGCATAATAATTGCATATAATAATTACACCTAAAAGAAACCTTCCATTAATTCACGGTAATGAGTAGTGCCAAAGGAAAAACGTTAAACGAGGTAAAATTTCAAGGAAAAACTTAGCATAGGGAAATTGTAAGCCGAGAATCCTTCTTTAATAACTCGTGAAAAATGTGTATACCGAGGAACACGAGAAAGTTCGTGAAATATGGCAAACGAATTAATTGATTCCTCTCCGCTGTGCTGCCTGACCAAAGCCAGATCTGTTCTACTTGCGTGTTAAACTCGCATTTTCGAAGCCCCGCTGCTTTTTTTCCACTTACAGTATAGATTCCAAATTTCTTCTCGTTACTTCTTCGTAGCTCGCGATACATATTCTTGGAATAAAATTGATTACGCGTATTCCTTAAAAAGTTAATCGAACGTGCTTTCGAAAATTCCGCGGATGAGCAAAATATTTGCAACGTCGCGGCAAATATTTGCAACGTATCTTCATTATTATCCTCGCGTGAAACGATTGTTTCATTTTATACGACACGCGTCGTCTTTCGGGCATATAGTAGATTCGCGAGAAATAAATTTATCCAGCGAACGTGCCTCAGCCGTGTCGCTGGAGCGAACGAGCTCGGATATGTTTTCTAGCGTGGAAATGCGTTAAAAATAAGTCTTTAAATGGGATTCCGGACGACGATGAGTCTGTTTTTTGCTAGGTACTCTGCCTTGGCTGTTCTTCGTACCCTCTTTAAAGTTTCATGCCCCGTGGGAATGGCATCGTAGCCGCGTTACTACGGTTAAGCGATGCAGATCACAGTGAGCCAAAGGGAGAAACCGCAATCTTGATCCGCCAGAATCCTTCGTTCCTGTCGCTCTTCTCTCCTGCACTTAAGCTTCAATGAATTATTACTCTGTGCCATTTACCGTATTCACTTACACCGCCGCATTATTTTCGTAGATTGCCACGCTCTCGTGCGCGATACACCGCGTTAAACCGTGTACGCTTCCGAGTCGCACGCGAAACCGTGTATACGCTCATTCGCAGTGGATCATCGGGGCAGATCGAAAACGTCGTCGGGGAGGAGAAAGTGAATTTCGAAAAAGATCGGGAGGAAGAAATGAAGTACGAGGGAAAAGGAGGAGGTCGAAAAGTACCGTATTCGCTGTGCTCCTCGATTTCTCGTTGATTATCGGCGTTTCTTAATCTAAATACGATTCAGAATCACACGGGAGATAGATCGGGATTGAAAGAAAAGAACAGGTACTCCGGTGTCCTGGTTTTTCGGCTCGAGGTGCTGCACGGTGACGTACACCGTATCGAGATTAAACTTTAAGGTATCACGTGAAACCATACCTTCCCCGTGAGAGTCGCTCGTAACTCTCCCGTATCGGATCGGTGTCTCCGCCGGGGCCGTGAAACCAGGGTAATATCCATTTCGAGGTGCGGCACGTCGAAGATTGATCTCTTTCTCTCTACCTGCTTGCCCACTGATCCGGAAGAGACTAGGATCTTAAGCAGTAACACGGAACAGCAGGCTGACTTTTGCAATTGCACTTTTCGTAGCAACCGATCGCCGTTTCCTTCTCAAACATGGCGCTATCCAATCGAAAAATCGAAAAATCGCCACGCGATTTCTCTTAGCTGTGTATCGCGATGACCGGTCTTTATTCTCTAATTCGAGGCCCTAAATTCGAATCTCTCATCTCAACGTATCGAATTTCGCGAGATTGAAAAGATGTCCCGACAGCTTTTAACATCTCTGTGATACGTATAATTGACAATTGCAGAAATCGTGCATTAACGCGGGATATTATAACGAGGCAAATGTGGAACAAGAGCGTGGACTTGCTATACGTATGAACGACTTCTGTATCTTACAGGTCGTCGCGTTACTTTCAGCGGAAGTCAGTGTTTTTCTGGCACAAAGTTTGGCCGCTTTTGCGGAAGCAAAGTGAAAAGGAAGACGGCAAGTCTTCCATGATAAACGCTCACATGCGCGCTCCGGTTCATATACCGAAAGTGAATGAAAGTTGGCGCGCAGCGGGAAAAGGAGACCGAGAAAAAGCCCCGAAAGAGCGTCAAGCGTTTGATTTATAGGCGGAAGCAGCGGTGCGCGAAATCGAAGTACGTGTCGCTTTTATCGCCGGTTCCGTTCATTAGCGTTGAATAAATAAATGTTCGCGGCGTAAAATAAAAATGTAGGTTAGAAATACGGCGCGACAGGGTGGCGAATCTACGAGGAGAACGCGGCCGAAAATAAATGGCAACCAATGAAGGTACTTCAACGCCGAATCGATATACCTGGCTTTCGCCACCCGTCATACTCTATCGGATTCCTCTTTCACGGCCGAGAGTAAACCTCAGCCGAAGGATAATCGTAAAAATCGGTTGCATCGATTCCATCGAATTTTGTCCTGTGTATCCTGGATCGTGCGTCGATCGCGAGAAATCTCGATAACGCGATAAGTCGAAAGGCGGGGCGAAATAGACGTGGACTGAGAAATTTGTATCATCCACGCGCGGCGCGATCGATCGCGAGTAGTCGGCTCGTGGTGTAATTTAAAACGAGAAAGCTAATGGAAAGTTTGATCGGTGAAACGGAGATCTGTTCCAACGCGAGCTTTGCGGCCGATCGCAAAATTGACTATCGATTCTGAAGCAACGGGGCCCGGTGCTCGTCGAACCGAGACCGACTCGCGGATTGTTTTAAAAGCTACACGCCAAGCACTAATCGGGCCATACCTATTATTTCGACGCGCGATGTTCACGGTGTGTAAACGCGTTAAGTGATCTCCCGTAATTCCGGAAAAAAACATTTCGTTCCCATATTTAATTGCCGCGCGTGCGTGCTGACACTCGAAAACGTAGAAAGGGTGCTCGTATCATGCGAAAGCTTTTCGTTTGAACGTAAAATAGCGCACGTCGCTGTTCAACGATTTTGAAAACGTTCGAATTATTAGACGCGATATTATTGTTCCCGAACGTTGAATTTTCATTTCGAGTCCCACTCTGCTGTTTTGCATCGAAATGATTCGAGGGGCGGGGAAAATTGCTGGCCTGAAACGTTGATCGATCGTCGGTCGGATACGTCTGGATTGCTCGTGACAAATGTTTATAAAACGATCAGCTTGGAGAAAAGCTGATAAATCGGTAAATAAATAGCGCGACCCGACACACGTCCCTAACGCACATGGAATATTTCGAATGATTTTTTTCAGCCAGACAAGGGTATTCCGCTGATCAACGGCGCAACGAAATTCTGCTAATTGTTATCGATATAAAACCCGTATGTCCGAGGAGTAACGTCGGAACACGCGAAATTAGGGAATCATATGGTTAGGAAGGATTTCAATTTACGATTTCGCTGTGAAGTTCGCGCTTGAAAACTCGATCCGTGCAACGATCGCGTGAACGCGCTTACCCCAAATCGCGATATTTAACTACCACCTATCCGATATACTTGGCTAGTTCGCAGTTTGTACCGTGCACACGATGTACGTTTCGGCTGAATGTTTGCCAGTGTGGTAGGTCTCGGTGTACTGTTACAGCGAGAAAAACACATGGGCAGGTATATGTTTAGCTGCTGGAACGAGTACGTTTTTGTTACGTAAAATGGTTAGGTCTGCGGTAATAGAGCGCAAAACACGTCGGCTGTTAACACGTTTGCCGTGTACTCTGAGAGATCCGGAATCAGATATTCCTCTTCTCCAACGAACGGAATCGTTACCGAATTCTACGATCCACGTCCGCACGCCGATCATCGAAATGAGAGATCATCGTGCGACCGAGTCGGTGCAACGCGACGATCAATCTTCCACTCGAGAAACTTTGAATGGCCAGGAAAAAATGCAACGCCGAACGTTCCTTTGGCGAGTATTCGCGAAATAGAGTCGTCGAGCTTAAAAGTTGCTGCTCGTGCCAGCGAGGAGCTATCCTTCTGACGGGTTAACCGATGCCATAAGTATGTCTTAATAATACGATAGTTAACTGACTAATTTCGTCAGAGGGACTGACTGGAACAATGCTAGAACAGAGGGAGAGAGAAACTCGATGCTGGGAGAGGCGAAAGAGATACGAACTCCATGCAGCTGGTCAAAGCCTCGCTGGGAAGAAAGTAATAATCGTTATGCAAAGCTGTACTCTGCTCGAGATAACTAGCGAGGGCCACTTAAAAAAGGGCCCTCCAACCTCGAACGTTACCGGCAGGGTGACTCTCCGGTGTCTTACATTTTATATAATTCGAGAAAAAAGGGAGCAGGCGAGCAAAGAGTAACAGTGGGCCACGATAAGCCCCGGTATGAAATTAAGACAGAAGAGCAGCGGAAGGTGCTATCGAGTGAACTAGTTACTCCATTTTCTTCAAGCACCAATGAGGTACGCGTTATCAGCACTTAGGTTCGTAACGTACACGCTGCTCGTTCTATGAAACCACTCGAAAGAAAACAACCCATCGCCGTCGAGTATGATAATTTTTTCGCAGTATCCTCGTTCTTTCGTTAAACGTGGCCGAAATTTTACAGCACGCGCCGGATAAATAACGCGGAACTCGGATTAGCGATAGATCGCGTTTTAATTAAAGGTTAGCCTTTTTGTCCTCGAGTTGCCGGTTACAAAGATAAATATTATCGAAGGTACGGACTGTACGAAAATTTTGGCCAGGACGAAACGCTTTTACAGAATGTTTGCTCGCGCAACTTTGTATGGTACGAGTTTTGGCAGCAGATATCGGTGATTGATGAGGGTCTGGCAGGGACACCGATTATCTAACGACACACGATGTACATAAAAAAAGCACCATCTATAAACGACATCCAGGAAACATTTAGGTCAGCTGTAATATAATTCGACTAGAAAAAACCATTAGGCTTTCGGTTCGTTTTAATCGTGCTTTTCCGTTTCGCTCTGAAAATTCGTTTTGCGATAAAAATGATAACGACGTGGAATAGAAGAGAGATCGTAATAAACGATACGGGACTTTAGACCGAATAGAGTAGACCATTATTATATGGACCAATATTATCGATACTTGTTAACACGCGTGTACGAAATTTACCCGAAAATTATACCTATTGATATGGCATGTCGTATGAGTCTGCCGTCGAAATTAAAACGGAACGATCAGAATCGTAATATACCGGCATTCAGCGATACACAGGCATGCTGTTTGAAGTTCTCAGGGTTTTCGTATCTCTTTTCACCTTTCATTTATCACGTGATTTTGAACCTTACGCTTTACAGTGAAAGAGAAACGGAAAAAGGGAAAGGTAGTTTGCACAGTGGTATGTAAAAAATGTTGTATAAAGCCGAAATTAAAACCGTGAAAGAATTTTCTACTTCTATATGCTCCTCGAATCTCCATGTACCTTTTATATTATGATACTAACTATGCTTCTCACAAAATGTACACGTTTCCACGATGCAAGAGTGAATTTTTAACAAGCATAAATAATTTTTTCAAATTTAACTAACTCGACTTCGAATTCAGAGGCGGGGATAAAACCATCCCCGCGTAATAAACACGACGCAACGTTTCAGCCCGGGAAGAATCGCATGGGAGAACTTACGAATCCGTGCACAAAACTCTGAATGCATCTACTGTCGTTACACGTTGTCGATTACACGGTATAACGGAATTATGCTTGCTCCCGACTGACAAAATCCGGGACATTCATTTAGAGAGGACATTGCGCGACGTAAAGAGGGGTTGCAGCTAGAGTCAAGCATCGCTGAGTAGAAGGGATGGGTACTTAAAAGCCTACCAGGCAAGCCATAATGTTCTCATTACATTTCCCTCGCCCACTTCCGTTTCGGATTTTAATGCCTTTGCCGCAACCATCGCTGCCGATGAAATCAGGTCGAACGACCCTACCCGTTGCAACATGAGCGCAAACCGGAAACACTGACTTTCGATATTTGCTCGTAAGAAAATCGTTCGCCGTATTTTACCGCCACGTGTACGATTAGGATGCTCCGAGGTAGAATGCTCGTAATCAAAACACGTACGAGAAAAGATTAAGCGAGTGAGCAGCTGCAAGTGGTGGAGTAATCTCGATTTTTCAAGCTGATCGTCGGGACATCCCCGAGGAATTATGTAAAAAAATTAAACGTCCCAATGGGTTAACGTTGCTCTCTTATAGCATGGCTGGCGAACCATCCTGCTTTTCCTGCCCCGAGTACACTTGAAGGAGTTTCTCTAATTTGCAGAAGGGCGAAAGGAGGAGCGGAGCAAGTGAATGCCGACGCGATTCAGCTGGTGCACACGATGACCAGAGGAGGAACAGGACGATGGTACAGAGACGGTCAGTAGGATTTATGTATGAGACGCCACCAGGGCTTAGGGAGATAAATTAGTCGACCTGGCAATAAAAAGTCGACTCGCGGATAGCCCGGATTACACGGATGTACTGCCAGGGAATCGATGGTACTTCTTGCCACCTCCTTCCAGTTGCTCCTTCGTTTACCAAAGTTATTCGTTTCCTTTCCAGCGTTCTGTTTTCTCTTTCAAATCCTCCCTGTCGTACAGCGCTTTTTCTCCAAGGACAATTATGGCACTGGTATACTCGATGTCCCGAAATTCCAGCGTCCCTTTAAACGACGATGAGGACCTATCTCGCGATAAAGAAGCTCCGAACAGTTTATTCCGGTGTGCTGCAGCGTGGCAAGAAGCGTTAATGAAAAATTAACGAAAACTGAGCATCGACGTGTCACGTAATCGTGCTGAAGATCATTTAAGATCACGCAGAGATCATATAGGTCGCGGTACTATTTGCGTCTCGTCGAGACGACTCAACGCTATTTGCAGTGAATGAATTCGAAGCTGTGTCGGTTTCACCAATGGTGACAAAATATAGGAATTTTATATGCCGTATTATTCGGTGCAGTTTCATTGCAATTTGTATTTGCAATTCTGGTTATAGGTAAACACACGTGGCCCGCGAGTCGCGTTCTGACGGATGGAAATGTTAATTACAAAGCACGTTGTAATACGTAATCAATGATCAGGCAGACCTGAATGATTCGGCGTATGTTGCACTTAAATCGTATCTGAAATTCGAGATGGTAGAAGCCGGGGATATTCACGGTACAGTGTCACGGATTGCCTTTTACAAGTTCCACTGAATCGCTGGCAATAGGAGAACGATATCGGACGAGAACAGAGGGGAATGTCATTGGATTAAAGGATCTCGGCGCAGCGTGGCCTTATCGAAATACAAATCGTACAACAATGGACTAGCAGTACCCGCAGCAAAGAAAGGGGAAAAAATAGTCGCGATGCCGAAATTTCATTTTGCGAAATGAAAATAATATTAAATTTTAGGGACATCGCCTGGTCGTATTTCTGGTGTCGAATAATCCGAGCTGTGTGTTGTCACAGCCGCAGCGGAAATTTACTTCGTTTATTTCTTCCCCGTCTTCTTTTCATTCGATATTCGCTCGTCGAGGAGTCCTGTTGTTATTCAACGCTTGGTCCTCCTGTTTCCTTTCAGCTCGTTTTTAGTGGAAAATTTATGCGGCCACGGACTAACCGTATCATCCTTCGATCAATTTTCCACTTGATAACGTTATAGAGAACCGTGTTCTCGGAGTAACGATATTCTAGCGAATCGTTCTTCGTGCTCGCAGCATCGAAGCTCGAAATCAAAGCTCTCGCTTTTCGTTTTCACGGACCTCGATGCGCGAAGGCTCGCTAGATGATGGATTCGTTTCGTTCGTGTTTGTCCATTTCGGTGAACGGCATATCTCTGTTTCGAATTATCCTACATTATTTCGATCGACGAGTAAGATCTGGACGAAATTGTCGGCTACTACTTAACGCACGAAACGGAGTCACGGGCGCATAAATAATTTCCAATCAGCATCCGAACGAACGATCGATTTTCACATCGTACCGTTATCAACCACCTGCCCGATTTGCGGAATTCAGCCAAGTACAAGACGGACAATAAAAGTAGGCCACGGATTTATTCAATGGCGCTTCGAAAAGTAATAATGCACCTGGAGTTGCGCTATATCGATAGGACTCGGACTCGATTCGCTCGAAGCCGCTTATTAGTTGTTTACAGGTCGATGCAAACGAAAGAAATGTCACGACTCTCTGCCACGACTAATGATCACCGGTGCCTGCTTTATGCGCTCGGTATCCTAACTAATTTCCAAATCAACGATCGGCCCATTTATCCGCTTAATTGACGAACGCTGCAGGGAGCGAATGAAAAAAAAGTAATTTGTGCCGATAAAATCAGCAATGTAAACGAAATTGGTCCGAATTAAGTGCCACCACTCTATTCGAGTACCGTAGATTAACTATTAGGGGTCGTTAGGTTATTTTTAAACCGCGAGCTGAAATAATTTTCTCGGCGAGGCATTAAGGAAGACTTTTTTAATAATTTCACCGCGGCCGCGTAATTTACATTGTACCACGGTTCTTTTCGTGGTTGCCACGTCGAATTACAGTCTCGCATAATTAGGCCATAAGGCAAAGCTTCTGTGCTTGCTAGCCAGTTTTTCCCTTCTCCTCGACAGGACCAACGTTTCTTGCTGAATTTTTCCGCCTATTAACGCCTTACTCCCCATCGTTGAAAAGAAGCCACAGCGGTCGGACATAATTTCGTGGCTTCATCCGTGCCTTTCCTCCAATCCGATCCGATCCGATCGATTTTATCAAACCGTGCTTCACCGCTTTGTTTCCGATATTTCTGCGCACCGCAACGCGATGGAGAGGTGTCGTTAAAAAATGGAAAAAAGTAACAAAGACCGTGGGATAGTCAATGTCGAGTGCTACGCGAAACGTGGCTCGTCAATTATTAACCATTTTCGCTTTTCCCCTTGCGCGAATTAAACTGATTTCCGACAAGAGATCGTTCGCTCGAACGCGAAAACGGAAAAAGGAAAAACAAACGACACTCGACCCGATGTTTGTCGGGATGATGAGGAAATCGTCGTTAAATTAACAAAAATTCGTAACGGTGAAAAAGTTGAAATCGTTGGACCGAAAATAACATATATTCGCGAAAGAATTCGATTTAATTCCATTCGATCGTATTATGCGTATATACGCGAAGTATTGTGTGGTGAAAAGAGAATGTCTATCAAAACCAAATATTGAAAATCGAAGCCAGGCACATAGCACGTGGGATTCAATGGGCCTTTCGTATATCCAATTATCGGCTTCCTTATAAGATCACATTGTATGAATTATACATTGTGTCGGTGAATGGATAGAAAGTGACTTTTCGAGTAACAACGAGCCATGGGAAATACGATATGTTGCTGATAAATATGATAACTCGGACGGTTATTTATATAAATTTTCCTTCCTTTTTCCCCATCACGACTCGCCACCGCTTAAGAATCGTTAGCGTGTATTTGTCAGGTTCGAGCCTACGTTCATCGATTTACATGGTTACGTAGCCGGTATCCGTCACTACTCGGTCAGGTAATCGATCAAAATTATACGGATGGTTGTCGACACTGACACGGTTTATAGATCATAGCTGTTTCATACGATAAATATTTAGCGCACTGTACAACCCGTGCAGAAAGTTACAGGTCCGCTGAAGGTGATTCAGAGTCGAAAAGCTGAACGCGGAAATATCAAATTCGCTCATATTACATCATTGCCAGTAACGACTTGCTCCAATTAGTTGCAACGAAATTTGAAACACCGTGTTAATTGCGCTCGTTTTCGTGCATAATTCAGACGGTCGCTATTAATATGCGAAAATCGTTTCGGTTCGGAAATTCGACGGGGAAGCTTCGACACCGGAAAGCTGGAAAACAAGGAATGTCGGGTACCGGTTGGACGGAACATACGAATTTACACGTGCAGCGTATTGACTTTCAAAGAAACGAGTTAGCAATCGCCAATGTCCTATAGCCATTAGCAGAGACAGCGAGGAGGAAACAAACTGAAGGTACGGTTTTAAACTAAAGCAATCTGATTACTCGTTGCTCGCTAATCTTTTTCTCGGAATTAGAACGAGTTTTCGTTTTAAAGTCGAGCCCAGTTCGTGCGACCGTTTCGAGTAGATCCCGCCGCTTTGCCGTGAAATTGAATCCCATCCCACGCTATGGAACTTCGATTCGCAACGAAATAGCCGGTGTAACCTTCTGACATTCTTCGACGCGTAATCCCCTTGATGCACGATCTCGAGTTCGAGCCGGCAACATTCGTCATATTATCCGACACGAGCTCGATCCCAAACTTGTTACAAACTTATCCACGATACGTGCTTTTCGACCTCCCTGTTCGCTTCTTTTTCCTTGATTGCCCCGCTAAGCGGAGCTTTCAACCAACTACCGGAAATTTCGGAAAAAGGGAAGAAGCCGAAGAATAAAACGGCGTTTTATCAGGTTAGGTAAATTTTCCAAGGCCGATTTTGGGCGCAGAGAATTGGAATTCGGTATTTCGACGGTGTCGCGAAAATTTATTCACGCAGGCGAAAACTGTAACAATTTTGCACGCACTTGAAAAACGAGATCGCGAAGTAATATCGCTATTCATTGAACATTCGAAAGAGAATTTTACGGGCGCGCTGTATCAAAGTACAGCATGCAAATGCGATTATGCCTATACGATACAGAAGTGGATCGATCGTTCGACTCTGCACGAGTATCCTTTTAAAGCGAGTGCATTTAATGCTTCGCAGTTAATGTTCCCTTTTGACGCGTAAGTTCGCGGGTATCGCTACGTTTTCTTTCGATTCGTGGTTCGCTCTGAACGGAACGGGATCCGATCGATACGCTTCTCCGCGAAAAGCGACATTTGTTACTCGAACAGGGAAATTTTGATTTACTCTGAAAACCGCGTAACCCCGAGTTAAAATATCGTTTGATTAGATCGATCCGCTTTGCCGTTGTAACGATGCTAAGGCGATCGATATTTAACCGGATCACTCGTCTAACGGTGCTAAACGTCGATAATTAACGATTATCGGTACAATTCCATCGTAAGTGTTCGCTATCGATGATTCGCAAAACGCATACCCTGTTGCTGACATTCATGGTTTTCGCACCACCGACCAGTTTCGCGTGCTCCGACGACGTGCAAATGCGCGGCCGTACTCACTGAATCGTTAATATTTTCGCGACGCCATTATGCACAATTATTCCACAATTGCGCCCAATTTCTAACACTACGGGGGACCGCGTGGAAATACTCAGATATTACGTAACGACGCAGCGGCGTGTTGCCCATTAATATTTTGCGCTTGTCATCGAAATTCAATTTCCGCACGGTGGTCAACGTTTAACGAGAACTCTAATTCAGTGTCTGTGGTTGCGTCAATCAACTATGGCACCGGCCAACTAGTTAGAAATAATTAACGGTCTGCGAGCTTCCAGGGATAAACGTATACGTCGGATTAAACATCGTCACCCTGTCCCGATGCGATTCCGTTCACTCGTATTTTCTTATATTATCCCTACCGTGCCGATTCGATGATCCCAATTTATCGAGTTACATGTTTATTAAATAAATCCCGGATAAAGTCTCCGATACGCGTCGCGAAGTCGGGAACGACGTCAAACATAATATCGGACGATTTGTTAGGGTTTATTTGATTGTCGGTTTAAGGACAATAAACAGCTCGGAATTATGCAGAGCGAACGCGAGAATCCCCTAGTAATAGCTACGTATAGCCGGTTCTTAATCACTGCAGATTATACGCGAATGGGTGGATCGATTCTTCCATGATTTATAGGTTTAATTTACTACCGACACGCGATCTAATTGGACGTTCCAATTCGGATAGGCCAGTATACGCACGGTTCCACGTGAAAACTGCGAAACCGAGACGAAAAAGGAAACGAGGGGAAGGAAAGCTGAGACCAGCTGCAAAATGAAAGAAGCATTATAACCCGGTGGCCACGGAGTCGGAGTTCTTGAATTATGTTGCTTTCTTTCCTTCTATGTGCATCCAATTTCCCGACGAATACCAGTTCAATCCGTACGAAACTGAGACTCCCAGTTCGCAGCAATATACGTATATACCTGTGCGAAGGGCATGCGGGATATTTTAATATTTACATCCGGTGTTACTGACTCGGAGGGCAACCGGCCACGATTTATGTATTCGCCAGGGAAATATTTGTAGCGGTATTAAACGTCTTTTCATGTATATCAAGAATGTTGCTACGATTGCGAAACGTAATTCATCAGTTGTACGTAGGCTAATCTAGCACTGCACGAGCAACCGCAGGGGGAGAGAGCAGGAGAGAACGAATTAATGAAATGACTAACGTGTTAAAGAATATTCTGTAATTTCAATGACCGATGATCCGCGCTGATGCGTACGCCAATAATTGATATTTCCATTTCGTTTTTGAGAGCTCGGAAAACATTGTCATTGCTAAGGTATAAATTCAGCGAACAGAAAATTAAATGAACATGGATGCGAGATTAAAACGTCCGAACGAACATTTTAAACGAATACACATTAATGTACGCTTGTAATTCATGCGTATCCGATATTTAATTTGGTTTAAATTAAATCGTGATAGAAGTGTGTAGCACGAGTTTAAGCCAGCGATACTCGTGCATTTGGCAGGGAAATAGCCCCGATTTTTATCGATCCGCATTTCGCCATTATTTGCCCGTTACTGATATAACCGATACGTGTTAAAGCCTGTATTCGCGAACAATGCATTTTTACACGGCGCAATTCCCTTTTCCCTGTTTTTTTTTTTGTCTTTTTTTTTGTTTTTTTGCTCCTGCCAGTACATCCCAGAAGATTTAAGAGGAAACCTTGAAAATTGTTTTCTAATCGCGAAACTTTTTTTCATAAATTTCGTGCATGATATACGACGTGGTTTTCCAAGGTGGCATGATGTAAACAAATTTCCACGACGCCAATTTTTCATCGACTTTAGACGATCCTGATTTATTTTTCAAACTCCGGCGATAAATATTATGCAAACTGCTAAATATCTATGGCGTCGCGTTAAAATGTCGGTGTAAATCTTTGGCAAGTCTTCCCGCGAGTTTGCCGCAATTGAAAATAGCGAAATGAACGAAGCCGCGCTAACTATGATTTCGAATTGCCTACGTTATAAAGCTCGACAATAATCCAGTTAGCGGAACAACCTGCGAATGGTTAACCTATTTTTGCGTAATGTTCTCGCTTGCAGCGCGATGATAAATGCTAATATTCTTAATAGCATCGCATACATATTCTCGTTAGAACTAACTTGCCGGGTAACATATTATGTGTTAAGGGCCTGGCTTTAAGCTCTTCAATGTTCGCTAAACTAACTTATGGGGCATAAGACGTTTTTCAAGAGTAGCTGCGCCGTATAAAAACGTAACTTCGTTGCTGAAAGACCGAGTATTTTGTAAGCTGCGTATGCCTGTATGAGAGAATGCCCATATTGAAGAGTAAAGTATTTGCCTCCAACTTTTTTACACCCGTAATCCTCGCCTCGATAACTTTTTAAGGCCGATATACAGGTAGCCACGTATACATAGAGATGCACACGCGTGTATGTAGCTTTTAAAACGTGCTAGTAAAATTGTCAGCGCTCCGCAACGCATAATTTTTAAGCTTTTACGGTTCCCATCGCGGGAATAACTTCACGATGGGCTATGTAACCGAAGTCGAAACACGCGCAACGTGAAAAATACGCACGGTTAAAAAAAGTTACGGGCGCAATAACCGAATTCGATCGGTCAACGAACGACCGATGCTAATTTATCTTCCTCGCCCCATCTACATTCGTGTTGTAACACTACCCATTCAGATCACACAATTAATTCTAATCACGCTGTTGAAACCGCACGGTGTAATTAAGTGAAAATGATTAAACATAGACGCAGTCCAATATATCCGTTATGCCAGGATAAATGTGAATCAAATTCATTTACACCAAAGATAATTTTCATCTCAAACGTGTACCGATATCCGATTGCTCGCTTGATGAAATTGAAAGGATTCTGTGACTAATCGAAGTGATGGCTAAGCGTTAACATGACACGAATTTCGATTGATTGAACGAGGACTGATCGTAGTAATAGCGAGATCGACGTTAATAGAAAGACCGGGATACGGTGTGCATGTAAATTTGTAGCTTTGGATATATTTTCCTGAACAACCGTTAATTTAGAACCCACGATACATATTCAGGTAATCGATGCTGTAATAGCTACGCGAGATTCCGTGCTCTCGTTTCTTAACCCGTATTTTAGCAGCGGTAGCTACTGGCAATTAATCAAAGAGAAAATTAGCGAATCCAAATCTTGGTTTATCATACTCATCGCGAAGGCTGAACATCGATGCGCTGGTGTAATTTAGGTTGCCTCTGGTTAGGCGCTTTACGTGTCACAGTCTGCTTCTTTATTCAACTTTGCGATACAAACGAAAACCTCGTGATTACATTGTTTAAAAATTATAAATCCAAAGAGAAAGAAGAACTCTGTTTGTTGTTAGTCAAATAATCATTATAGTATGATTATCATATGTACGTGGTTTTCATGTGCATCGCGCTTGTATTGCAGTCTGTGTATGCAATAAAAGTGTTATTACATGTTATTACTCGTATAGTCGTTTTGGACGACGGCAACGGGTTCGACTGCCTGCCGGTAACATGATTATGTGTACGTGTGTGCCTACACAATAGTTGCCAACTCGATTAGCTGAATCCATAGAAGTGTTCCTCTATCGTGATACAGGAACGGTGGTCTGGTATGGAGATTGCTTGACCGCAAACTAGAACTTCACTTTAAAGATCTGACTATCCATAACTACTTTAACGATAACGTTAACGTTGGCATGATCGCCGTTCGTTATAATTCAGCCGTACCATAAACCTAATTTTACGTTTCAAAAGAGAAACAAACGTAAAAAGTTTATGCAACGGTTTGTAACGGTTTATCGGTCTGCCTGACCGAATTACCATCGATACCTATTGATCCCTGAATAGCCCAATATGGACCGTAACGATTCCTCGAAAGAATTATTTCTCACGAGGGAGGGGGGGGGGGGGGCAAAAAAAAAATACGTGCAGCGAAACTTTAAATTGCTACCCATCTGAAGTGGAACTTTAAGGGAAAGGAAATGAATTTACATTTCGTGCTAAAACTCATTGTAAAAAGAACGTAAAACTTTTAAGTGCACTAGTAGAGAGGATACGCATGAACTCCTCCAGGCCTATATTTTTATCCACATTACATGTATCGAGCATGCTGGAAGTAGGTACTATCTTACCTGATAAATTCCGGAACTACGATTCTTAGTATGTCTCCTTGGTATATGCCGTTGCAGCTTCTGTGGTCCCAGACGGCACGCCTTCGACATATCGGTCACGTACGCCATCGTGTAGAATCGCATTCGTAAGACCTAGCAACGTTATCGTCGGGTAAACATCGATAGGAAAGCATTGTCATAATGCACATGGCGATACACTTGCACGCTTCGTGGCTGCATCTGGTCTAACCGTGCCAGTCGTTCCACAATATCGTTCTACCTGTATACCAGTGTTCAACGACCCTTCCTATCTTGACATAGGTTTAGTTTCATTTCTTCCTTTTCGTGCAGCGATAATTTCTTCATAAGGCCAACCCTGTATCCAGTGAACCATAAACCCGTTTCAGAAGGTTATCTTTTTAAACATGCTTCATAATTCCACGTTTCACGAGCGAACATTTTTTTTACTGAGAAAAATATGTTGATAATTAGAAATCGATGTTCTTTAAACCTATATTGCAATATACGCATGCGGCCGCGACTGTGTTCTGATATATCTTACACTACTTTACTTTGGGTCTTTACCGATAATTCCTTCCTCGACGTGTAACCTCTAGACCGTGAAACGATTTCTTAGGTTTTTGTTTCAATCATGGCCAATAATTCTTCAACGTGAAACTTTTACCGAAACAGAAACCTGTTCGAAACTGCAAATAACTACTCTTTGATCTTTTTTCTTCAGGTTTTTATCCAATGTCGTAAATTTTTTTTACGAGCTAGCTTTTTTAGAAGCTGGTTTGTCGCAAATCCATCACAGAAGCCAATCCTGCAATCAGAAGGAATTAGGTAATGGTTGAATAAATGCACTCGTGCCTGCGGCACAAACACACTTTTTCTTTTCATAACAAATTGCAGCTGTAACTGTACGTAAGAAATCCCGAATATGCAACGGTTAGAGAAGGTCAATGAAAGTATGACACGGTGTACATAGACAGCTTTGAGCGCTTCATAGCAAATATATATCTGCAAAAGGCTTACTTGCTTACTTACTATACGGATATCCAAATATTGACCGTCTCTTGTCAAAAGTCGGCTTCCGATATATCGATCATATCTCCGCATATCTGTCTCGGAGCTAGGGAAAACAAATATGGCGATAGGTTCGGTCTAGTGTAATATATTTTCGTATCGACTTAACCAATTCACATGAGGTCAACATCGGCTACTTGATTCGTGACGATTTATCTGAAAAATCACAGTATAATTACATATACGACGTTTTATTATACATGTGCATTCATTTTTATCCAAGTTTCAACTCGGAAGAAAGTGTGTTTAAAAATTACGAGAATACATAACCTCTAGTGGTATAACTGTTGAAGGTTAATTATCTTAATTAGAAACGATCGTAGAATAATGTGTCTCACCTGCATTAACAAAAAACTGCCTTCGAGCAAAGTACGTGGAACATTGATATTACTGCTTACAACAACATGACATCTCGTTTCTAAACTACGTGAATCAACGTCAAGATCGGAATCGTGGAAGAAGCAGTAAAGGAGAAAAAGAATGGCGTACGTTCCCGTGTATGATCTTGTAAATCCATTCTCCAAGTAGAAAATCGTGGATGTGAACGTGTACACGAAATAAACACGATCCTAGGTATACGGTGAAGTGCGTGTGTACGTAGGTTAGGCACGAAAGTAGGTACACGGTGGACGATATCAAACGGCGCTATCGGGGGATCGGGGCGTTCGGGCGATCTCGGCTCCTGCCGATGTCCCACGAAGCGGACCGAAAGCAAAGCGCGCGGCAGACGGTCTTCGCGCGCCGAGCTATCTGGTTGGCACTCACGTCGAGTTGGGCACTTACATTCGAATTGACGTCGCACGTCCCTCGTTCTTACCTCGTTTTATCCTCGTGATTCATATTGACGACGCTCGCGTCAGTTTCGTTGCCGAGTTCTGTGCTCCGTCCGGTTGAAACGCGCCGTTTATTTCGCCGGTAGTTCGTTTCCTCAAGGAAGTTAGACAGTGCTTTTTTTTGTGATGTGCATGGAATCAACGAGCCACTTCAAAATGACGATCGCCTGGGTCTGCCTCATCGGCCTATTGTGTTCTACGACAATCAAAGGTGCGGTAGAAGTAACATCTGTATTTTCTTTTCATATTTTTACCGTTCGGTGTAACTTCGCGAGGCTGGAATTGCGCATCTCCGCCATTGGAGCAAAATCAGTGACGTATGTGTAACGGTCTTTTTTCCGCGACAACGCACGATTCGTGCGACCGTATTTTCCAATCGATCTATTGAACAGTTCGAATTCTCGCGTTGAAATGACGTGCTAAAGGTGGGGTACGGTACGACTCTTGTCAAAAGTAGCGTGTTCGCGTTGAACGTTTTACGAAATTGGACGAAACGGAGTAATTTTTACATCCTTGTTGCGGTAAGATGTAAGAAATTGATCGAATTTCGAACTAGTTCGCGACAAATGCGTAGGTGGTGACGAAATATTACGACAGACCAATGGCGTGGCGTCGTATAACCACAGAGATGATTCTACTGATAAAAAGCGTAGCCGATTGTCGTTGAAATTATGGTCGATTAATTTGCGAGACAAATCGGTGCCAAACAGACATTCGGTTTCGTCGCGTCGTTATGCAAATGCGATTAAACGAATTATACACGATGCGTAATGATGAGTTATTGTTGAGAATCTTTCAAAAGCAACCTTTAAGCGTTCGTTAGCTTCAGGTCGCTCTAGTTGACGGACACGATAATTTATATGATCATTGTTAAGGTCAAACGGTGAACGCCGAGATCACGGTCGTATTAATAGTAAACTAAAAGTGAATGAAGACGTTATCGGACCATTGAAATAGCTTGGAAAGTCGAAAGTTATCGGTGTTCTTTGAAACGTTCACCTTGAAAGGACAAAAAGGAAAGCGGCAGCGCTGTCTTCTTCCTCGTAACTTCGACACATTTGTAACTGATAACTTATCTCGGGATTACTTTTCAAAATAGATACGGAGCGACCATAGCGTTCGGTTATAGAGGGAAGAGATTGGGAAATTGGGGATTCAAAGAAATTATTGAGCACTTATCTGAATTGGAGAACGTTTCGTGTGAATTATTATATCGTGATAATGAAAGATTTATCATCGACGCTGCTCTACTTTGCACGTCCATAATCTTTCTCATAGTAATATCGACTTCGAGATTATACCTGGTTCAATGTTTTTATTTTTCATCGTAGAATTAGCGTTGATACTATTTTAACCCGTATAATCAAGAGCAATGGTACGGTTTTTTAACACGTTGTTTGCAGCATAAATATTCTTTTCCTTCTTTTTTTCTTTTTCTTTTTTGGAATATTTTCTGCGTTGTGACCTGCGAACCGCTTCGATGCTATTTGTTAATTTTTCGCGACCTTGGCTTTCGTTGCTATTTACTTCTTCCTTCGTTCGTACTCATTAAACCTGGATCGATACACGAACACCGTACACGAAACATTCGCATTTCAACCAGCGTCGATAAAATTTTTTAACGTCGTGATTAAATATAGCCAATGCGATTGCGACTGTCGTGTTCTAATAATTTTCTAATCACCGCGAATGTCGAATGACTTGGATAAATTTTTCAATCGAAACTTTTCATCGTTTCGAAGAAGTTAGTTATATTAGCAAGGGAGCCGGTATTCAGGGTCAGGACGTTTTTCCTCGATGGTTTATAAATTTTGTAGTAGTCGGATGGTATCTCGTTTGAATTCGATTACCATGCAAAACAGACCACCCCTGCCTGTTTTTTCCCGCAGCTATATTATTTTTCTCGATGTTGGTATAAAGTAAAACGAAACGGATACTTTCCTTGGAAGCGGGTATAAAACGCAGCGAGCGTTTGGTATTTATCGATCTAGGGTTATGAATAACGCTCGGTATCAAGCAACACCAGCTTTTGTTGTTCATCGTAACAGAACAACTCGAATAGAGTAGCTGCTTATTGCTCGAGTTCTCTCGATACTTCTTGCTTATATAATTCAAGGATATAATACACTTAACGCTTATGAATAATTTCATGGAATATCATTGTTACCTCCGCGTTACTTTCCGCTCTTTCTTTTTCCTCGCGACCGGCTTTTGCGTGGATTGCGCTCCAGGCTTTAGATTAAATTAGTTAGTCAATAAAGTTAATAGAACTATTGCGGCGGCTGGGTGAAGGGGCGGCGAAGGGGTGAGTGGTGAAGCTCGTGTACTAATTAAGTCGCCGTTGTATCATAATTACCCTCTATAAACTTCATTAGCAATAAGAGTAGGAAAATGGAAACGAAAATATCGCGCGACCACGTATTTGTTTAATAAATCTAACCACTGCGACGACGACGACGTCGACGACGCGGCGCCCCTCATAAAGGGTACCACCGTGTCAGGTGTCGCGGAACAAAAACGATCGAAAATTAACTACGTGACGCGTGAAAAGTCAAGGTGGAAATTATCGCCGGTGAATTATAATCGTGGCCACGTGCATGGCATCGTGGAACGCGTCGAGGGATACGCCTCGTATGCACGGAAAGTTTAAGGTCACATTTACACGAAATGCCTTTCCCTCTATGCGACTCGAACTTAACTCGTGCTTACCTTGAGCTGTAAAGAAAGGTCGATGCAAATGACGTAATCGAAACTACTAAAGATAGTTCTTCGCTCGAACGGTGCTCTTCATACGCGATGCAGATTCCACGGGATTCTAATTCGGTGCACGCGATCGAATTAATTTCCTTTTGTTCAACGTGGAGGAAAGAAAAAGTAGAGTTTTCGCGCGAAACGCGTATGTGTAGTAACGCGAAATCCAGGGGACCGGCAATTATTCCGTCAGCGTCGCTATCGCGATTTTTCTGCGACACGACCACATCCTTCCGCGAGAAGAATGCATCCCGATTCTAAAGATTCGGTGAGTCAACGTTGATCGATGAGTGCGAGTCATCGGTCCAAGGATAAGGTCTGAAGCATTTGTCTTTTACACCGAACACGGCACTGCCGCACGTCCGCGCGGAATACGCGAGCTATATACGTATATAGATCGTTTCAGGGTCTAGATAATCCAGTTTCGTAACCCACGCATACCAATAGGAGAGATAGTTAATGCACGACCTACGGTCGGTCAAAGACCCCATCACTTCTCCGGATAATTTGGACGAAAATTACCGCAAGTCAAAGCAGAAGATTCTATCCGAGCAATTAGCCCGTGAACCGCACGAAGAAACTTCGAGTGTAGTTTTAATTAAAGCTGCGATGGTTTTAAGGTCACCGGTGTATCGATAAATTCTCGGATAATCTTATCTGACGTTTAAAAAGTACGATTACTATCGAAACGTAGATAATCCGGTGTCGGAGTGTGAGGAAAATGTGGTTTCTCGGCATGACACGCGATTTTCTTCGAGACAACCTTAAATTTGTTGCTTTAATTAATATTGCGCGTATAATCAAATGGCACGACATTACGGGGGAAAATTTATTTCAAAAGAACCTAGGGTACATCGTTTGTAGTAGAACAAATGACGACCTAATTGTTATGCTCCTGATGAAACTAGAGAGACTCTACGTACCACACATTCTTTTATGCTTATGACGTATACAGTTTCTGACACGTAGAGAAGTTTCTTCGTTATTCGACTTTTTATTTTCCACAGGTATTTCGTTCTCTCGAATTTTGTTATATGTTGGAATTAAATATGAAACGTTAGGGCGCGATAGAAAATGTTTACGAGCAATATTTCCTTTCTGTCGTATTTGCCGAACATTTTTCTCTCGCGTAATCGTTATTTCGTGTCCACGGATGACAAACGGTCGAAAAATGTGAATAAGTAAAACGATAAACGAAACAGAGATAAGTGGGCACTTGTCCTACATAAAATTTCCTAATCGGTGTTAATAGTGAAAGTAAATATGGAAGTTGGAACTACGCAGAGTTTTCCGATGGCTCGTGCTTCCCGGTAACATGATTCATCTCTTACGCACATTTATGGAATCCAGGCTTACGTATTATTGCACACGTAACACAGTAAGTCATTAAATACTTACTGCGCTTAACTATCATCCTGCTTATTATCGTAACCTCGATCATCATTTCCGGAGCTTAACCGAAAAGCCTGCTTTCCTAAATACTCGTTATCGCTATCTCGAGACACTTACGCGTATTCCTTTTAAAATTATACGACTCGTCCCATCGGTTTCGAGTATTGGTAGTAATACCGTGCGTCGTGCCACGATCATCGCGTATTTATTTGCATAACTAGAGGATCGAACGGTACGCGAATTAGCCGAGGCTCGCGTAAAAGCACGTAACGTTTCGTCACAAGTACGACCTACTCTGACGGTCGTTGACACGGTTCTCTCCTTCGACGAGTCGTTCCCCTTCTGCCGAATTAAACAAAGGACTCGTGTCGGCCAAAGGAAGGGCCGTGTTACGGTCGACCTATGTCGAAGGGTCAAAGCTGCCATAAAGACCAACGGTCAAAGTCGTACGAGCCTAAAGTCATTTAGATGCGGCGGAAAGAAGGTGAAACGCCCCGTGAAGAAAAGTTACGTGGCAGGTGCGTTCTCAGCTCGCGTGTACACACGTGCGTGTAGACGCCCGCGCGCGGATACACGCACGCCCGACGTAGGAGCGAGTAGAGAACTATATATACGCCTATGACGACCAACAGGTTCTCTCTGGAACAGGTTTCGGTGCCTATTTTCGGCCCTCCTTCGCTGTCTAAACTCCTCAAATTACGCTCAACCAAGACGGCAGTCTTCCTTACCACGGTCGCTCTTTCCTTTCCTTAACCCTGGACAGGGAGCGCCCTAGGTCCCTTTGGGCGCGAGTAATTAAAACGCGGGAGCTCTAGGGTTCCTTTTTATGTACTATAACGCGACTCGTAATTCCGACGGTGCATGGTTGGAAGCTATAAGCTCCTTCGATATTTAGACTCTTGCTTCTCGCTCCTCTACGAACAACCGAAGAACTAGCTTTCGAGCACCGCCGCCACGAAGGAGTCTTGCAGCGAGTTATTTAACCGCGGTCGATGGATTATGCGTCGTCTGAAGAACGTTTAACGTTTATTTCATCTTCAATCGCGTTAATTAAGTTTCCGCGGTACTTCGACGCGATAAACTTGCCTCGAATTGAACCAGGCTAACCCAGTCGCGTACAATTGCATACGCGTTGTATTAAAATACATCATTCGAACGATGGTTGCGTACGATAGCGTTGTAATAAAGGCATTTATGGTTTGTACGAGTGTACCGTGTAAGTGGTGTGTACGAGTAGCGTCGCGCGACCACATACGCGCAATTGCCACGCACCTATGCACGCGTATACCTAGCGCGTGGACCGTGAGCAGGCCTGTATCGCGTATTTCATACGGCGAGATTCGTATCCCAGCGTTTCCTAAAGTGGCTAGACCGTTAAGCTGCCACGAAAATACGTGGTAACGCGCCGAGCGGTGTGCAGTCACGCATAATTAACGAAAATCGAGATGCACCGTGATACGCGTTACCTTCTGTGCCCGATATCGTCGAGTCAACGTTCATCCTTTGACATCGTTTGATCGGGAACGAGGGGTCATCGTCGCGCGTTCATTCGACGATTCGCACGGAGGAAAGCTGTTTTCCGTCGGAAATTCATCGAGCGACGCGTTGTATTTATCCGCGGGAAAACAAAATACGCTAATCCGTACTGAGATTGTCGGTTGCACCTGGTTTATGAATACTGCGCGTTGCGGTTGCGAGAAAAAAAGACGCGTGTTGAAATTAAAAATTATCTTCTCGGTGGAGAGTGGTATATAACCTCTGACACCGGGCTTTTAAATAACTTATATCCGTGCGCGGTTTCCGAATTCGCGTTGCGCGTTATACACCTCTATTTGTATTTAACACGCGGAATACGCTGTTCCAATATTCACCCACTTCTCGTTCGATCCACGTTAAATTTCAATTCCCTCTGATACACGCAGTTCCGTGCGCTATACGCTTAGTGGACTTTGATTGTCCGGCGATACACTGCTCATGGAAGGTAAACGATTAGAACTAACGGAAGCAAATTGGCTACTTGATCGATCGCGAGTTCGTGGCGGTGGTGTCGGTCAAAGAACACCGGGGTTAACTTAACAGCGTCAAACGTTACGCGGGTCTCGGTTAATCGGCGGGCATTCGCGTAAGGTTTAATTGTACGCGACTAAACAGATGAAAGGAGGATATTGACCTGATCCTAAAGAGCACATGGTCACGGAAAGGGACCTCGTAAAGTGCACGCGAACCAAACGCTCGCAGTCTCTCGTAACTTTCCCTCCTGATAGTTACGCAACAGAATTCATTGTACGCAGCCCCGTTAGCCGTCCGTTTAGTCTCCCCGGCTACGAAACCTTTCCAACTTTTACAGTTTCCAGGTGCCATTTTCGAGAATGCTCCGCGTAGATATCGCCTGCGATTATTTGCGCAGTTAAGAAACGCGAGACACGAATCGTGCACGATCGTCCACGCTATTCTCCCTTCCCGCACAGTAGGCTAATTCGAATAACTTATTTTCCACGTGAACCGTGCGATGCATCTTCTATGAAATTAATTAAACCGCGTTAAAAGAGGCTGCTTTCTGCTAAACGATCCAATTACGCCTGTGCTGTCAAACCGTGGATTCTACGAAAGAATTCCGAGTCAATTATAACCGCAGCACGGTTTTCGCAACCGTACCGAGTTGGTTTTTCCTTCTAGCGAATGCAATCGTGGACGCGATGCATCTTGATTTTATGGACGCCCCGCAAATCTTTTCAGTTTGCCGCACACCGGGCGTCCGCGATTGCCACGCGGATGCGCGTAATCATTATCGGTATCGGATAATCCCACTGGCAAATTTTCCTCTCGCACGCTCGTCATTGATTTTTAATTGAATTTTCATCCGGTCACGCGCCTCTCGCTCGCTCTCCCGAATCGGCCACGTTCGCGGTATTCGCGCGTGCGGCACACGCGAAACACGGATTTTGGTATGTAAAACAATGTACGACGTATAAATCGTAATATCCGGAATTATAGGAGAAAGGTAAATATGTAGTCGGTGTATTCAAGACGAGATAGCCGATGTTGGTTTGTATTTAATGGTATTCGTTGTACGTAGCTAGTGCCGAAAATATATATCGAACGAGATAAATATCGGCCGTGTGCGATCTGAATTGCAAATGCAATCCGAATCCGACGCTTTCTTTTTTACAATGCGCGTGTCTTCTCTCTTCTTTGCCCATTTTTTTATTTTATTTCTTTTTTCCCCATTCACTGCGAGTGCGTTGCTAACGCGTGTCTTGTTTCCACTCGGCGTTCCCCGCGATAAGCATCGGATACTTGAAATGCAATGAAATCGACGTAATCCGCGCTAGACGCGAAAGATCCGCTCGCGTTGGAAACGTACCGTAGCCGGCGAGCGAGGAAGAAAGTGGATTTACACGCGTGGATATGGAAAACGCGGTGGGTGTTTGGAAAAATCGATCTAGAGTCCCGGGTGTGCGCGCGTGTTTGCGCTATCCGAACAGGACACGCGCGACTTGACGGACCCTTTTATTCCCGAGATATGTGTACCAAAGATCCGTACGTGTGCACGCGTGTGACGTAGCACGTGTTGCGTGTTAGCATAAACCATGTAACTGCAATGGATAGCGATGGGTTTACCCGTGAATTCGCGTGGTTCTCGTAGGAGAGCGCGTAAGCCTAAAAGAAACGGGGGAACGGCTTCGACCCGGCTTGCCTGGTAATGCTGGAAAATACGATTTCCGAGCGCGGCGTACGTTTATTGTAAATCTGCGTGGGGAATCTGTACGCCTTTCGCGCGTTTATCACCGTGGAATTTATTTTTCTTCGAACGAGGCCGAGGCCTATTGTTCTCTGGAAAACTTTCGAGCTCTCTGGCAAAGCGGTGGGTGCACGTTGATGAACTGGCCCTCGCATCGATAGTTTCTGCGTTACGCCCATAGTTTTCAATTGAATCCATTCACGTCAGCGATACCCACGGGTTGTTCGAAATCTATTCCATAACCGACGGAGGAGGAGCAATGAGCAAGGTCGGACTACCGAGCGCAACTCCGGGTTTATTAACCGACGAAACGTATTATTAAACTCCTCGTGTGGCAATTCTCGTTAATCAAAGAGTCGACCCGGTGGAGGAGAAGAAAAAGAAAGAGAGGAAGAAACAATTACGCTAGGGTGCCTATGGAGAGCCACTGGTTGTTAATTAGTACAACCGAGTAATGGCCGTTAATCGCGTTTAATTCGACGTAGAATGCCCGGAGAGTTTGCGTGAGCAATTCGCTCTCGTGTTTCGCCGTTATAAGAAGTCGTCTCGAGAACCCCGCGGTCACTCCAAAGACAAGCGCGAGCGTATTTTTTCGCGACGGGGTCGCGCATGAGGCGCGCGTGTAAGCACACATCCGATACGCGGACGTGTACGCGCTACGCGTGTAGCCGACAGAGGGAACAGCATGACTGCAGACTTGCAGATCAGTGCACTGTTATAGTCCTCGCGACTAGACTTCACGGGGATTGGAATCGACTGTGCGCCTGGTATATCGGTATCATTTTTCCGACAGAAAGTCGATCAGCCGGTTGTCGTTCTACGGGAAATATGCAAAATATTCCCGGCATAATTTAGAAGCTAACATACAGGGGAAGGATTGCCTTCGCGTCCTGATACCGAGGTTTCTCCCTTACCGTGATCGAATCGTTCTATTTATTTTGATTGCAGGGGTAAACGCGGAAATATGAATTCACGCACGGGTATCGATTCTCTGCGTAATGGATTGTTGCATGGGTACGAGGGAACGCGTGCAACTTTTCATTCTGCCTGGTAATATCGTACGCGAAGGAAGAAACCTATGCTTCCATAGTTGCACGAGTGTCGGAAACTTCTCTCGTTCGATAGAGCCGACTTGGACTTGGCGGTCTCAGAGACGAGTCACAGTTGCGTCTTTGTCCTTTCGGAGCGTCACGCCTGACATTTGCTTCGGCGACGGGATCAGGGCCAATTCCGATATTCGGGTTCGGTAACTGCTTTCGACGAACACGAACGGTGATTCATACACCCTAGTTGCATCTGATAAATTAGCACCGTTACGTTGTTAGCCTACTCTCGGTCAGAGCCGAAAAGTTCCCGACAGCGGGACGGAAAGCGAACCGAAAGAAAAAGAAAAGGCAGAAGGAACAACCGAGTATTGTCGCTTGATCGTCTGCTGGGACGAGCAAGGTGGATCTCCGCGTGCCACGCCACGATGAAAGTCGTGACTCGACTCTTTCTTCCACTCTGATACTTCCTCGTTTGGCGCTGTGACGAACCTCCATCAGACTCGGTTTAGAACTTGCCGTCTCTCTTTTCCAACTAACATAATTGCCTTTTCTCGTTTTCCCATTCGACGCTTTTCTTTTTTCAACACGCTCCAACGAGTTTCCCTACTATTTCTCTTCTTATCACCTTGGTCGACGTTCCGCGTCTGTTCGATATCTCGATAGAGGAATTCGATCGACATCTTCGTCTCCTCCGATCGAATTCGCCTATTCGCCGTTTGTAAATTTTCACCTTGGCATTATTCACGAGTCGGTCGTGCAGGAACGATGTCGCGTTATCTGTTCCGTGTCTGTACGTTTCTACGGACGAGCACGATCTTTTTATCTGTAATGTACCTCCGCGCGATACTAGTTTCCGCGAAGCTGATAAAACATCGGGGCAGTCGTCGATTTCACTTGTCAAAACAACGTATCGATATTTTTACGATCGTATCTGTCCACGTGACGCACCTTGAGAATTTCGTTTTTTCGCGAATTGCACGAAACCCACCGTGCGATCCCGTTCCCGGTGATTTTCGTAACAAACTGTAATTATGTTAATGAATGTCGTTGTTATTGCATGCCACGGATCATGGATTATGGCATTGTACAACAACGCTCGTACGCGTTCGTTACGCGTTGGAAAAGGCACGGTAGTAATTAGTAAAAATCCTGGCAACCGCGAATCAAACGCGATGAATATTAAATTTCGTAATTGTTGCAGTACTTTATTACGCAATTAGAAACGGCGGACAACAAAGCGATCAATCGACGATGCGAATATTCGCGGGCATTGTATCGATTGCATAATTCGCAGCTAGAATTTTCCACGCTGTTGATTCCGTGTCATGGCAAGTGTGCGCGCATCGTGGCATCTTTGTAACTCCTGTCGGACGAGACAGCGGGAAAATTGAAGCGAAAATTGATCGCGTCGTTCCATTATTCGATGATACTTTTTACTTTTCGTTCCCCCGCGTTCGTGCAAAACTCGCGCAGGGGATCGACGTAATTTCTCCGCGAGCCTCTCTACCCCCGATTCGTCGTCGTTTTTCAATTTCTTCTTCGATACAGCGGATCGCATTATTCTCGTTAATCTACGCTTCGCGTGCTGGAATTACGTGCCCGTTCCTCCAATAATTTCTTACACTCGAAGCGTTTCACAATTTCAACGGTTTTGCGGAGCAATAAAAATTGTTTCTGGATATATGGATGAATTTCCGCGTCGTTCCCTTGGCGCACGAACGCGTCGCTAACACCGGATGTGCGTTCCGTGAGCAAAATTACCGACGGCTCGCGCGTTCCATCACGAGCCAGTTGTTCTCAAGGTTCATCGAATGTTGATGCTCGTGGGCAACGAACGAAGCTCGAACCTTACCGCGAGTTGTTCGTTACGAGAAATTCTCTTTCGCTCGCCGGATACTCGGCGTCCAATAAGACACGTAATTCCGGCATCGTACCGAGAAACCTTGCATCGATCGTGCCTCTTCGATATGTCGATTCAGGTAGGCTTTCCGAGAAGAAGCGAGCTGGAAACGAGACGAGAGCCACCGGGCGCCGTAGCCGTGAAGGTACACACCTGCACGCCGATCCGCGATTCGGTTCACGGGTCCTCCGTCTTCCAGGGACACTGCCTCTACCTTCGGACGTTAATAAAGTCTTCTGCCTCTTCCTTACGCCCGAAACCCGGCGAATTTCCATCCCTCGAGCCATTCTTCTTCCACCAATGTTCTTTTCCACCCCCTCGCTGCTCTTCTCTTTCTCTCCTTCTCTACCTCCTACACCGACACTCTCTCGCTCTCTCGTTCCGCCTGTCTCTGTCGCTCTCGTTGGACCATCCATTGCGATCATAGATCTGCATCGTCGACGGTGGAGACGATGTGCTGCTCGTAATTACCCCGTCGCTAGTGCACTCTAGAGGCCACTAGCCTACCACACCGAACGGACACTTTCACACCGAGGCACACAGGGAAGCAGGCGAAACCTGAACGTGGGCGACGGTGTCTGTAATACACATAATGCGGGCCATCTCCTAACGGAGATCTATGAGAGAATCCTGGTCAATTACCTACACCATTCGAACCACCGAATCCACCGGCTGGAAGATTTAAGTGGTTGTTGGGATATCGATGTATAAGACGGTGGATGAAGTTTAAGCGCTCCAACCCGGGCGAACGACGCACCGACACTGACAAATATCGAATGCTCCAGGTCTAGATGGTGAAATTTCCGAGACACGAGGGCGCAATTACGCGATCCTCGCGGATGGTAACGCGACGTTGAACCTTTTCCCCGATTCATCGATCGGTCGATACGTTTTATTTCGCGGTTAGATTATCATGCCACGTATGCCGTACTCGGTTTTCGTTCGTCGTCGAACTTGCCGATCGGAATGGCGCGCGAGTGACCGAGGGAGAAATAGCATCTACGTCGTTTCTTCTTTATCGTTGACGTTATATCGAGGTGTTCGGCCAACCGGCGATATTTGCGCCAAGTTGGCCCTAACGAGAAACGGACCCTCGTTTCGTCCTCGGGGAAACGAAAGAAAGAACAAAGCAGCGAAGTAGAAGGGAGGAGGTATACTTTTACCAACGATCGTTATACTTCCTGGAACCTTCGCGAAGGTACCAGCAAGGAAAGCCGGTCGACGAGTTCAAGGCTGCCTATAGGGTTCAATGATCCTTCAAGTAACGTCCACTCTTTGCGAGCAATCGAACACTTTGAGATGCATTAACTATTTACGGAGGACGATACGCTGTCAGGGGAAATACCTAGTGCGTGTTGGGGTTATTAAGTTAACTGCTTTCTTTCGTTTCTACACGAGACTACCAGCGAGATATGCCCTTTGGGAATCGCCGATGATTCGCCGTTATTGTTTCGTGCAGTTCTAATGGCGTTTCTCGGAAAATTCCTCGGAATATCTATCTCTTAATTACACCTCGACTCTATGATGCATCGTAAGTAGCCCGTAATAATAGCAGATGGAAGATAACTCGAACGTTTTCCATCGTGAAGCATGTCGAAGGAGGAAGCCTCGAGTTTTTCCACCGATGAATTTAATCGCGCGATAAACGAATCGATGGGGACTAAATCGGGAGTGAGGAATAATTCGAGCATATCGGAGATGGAATCTGCGACGAATAAAGAGTTTTTACCATAGTCACCTTCGGAGCTCTACGTATAATGCACACGGCGTTGTCCGGTAAGCAATGTGCTCCAGAGGCTCCGGTCTCGAGATACGAAAGGATTCGAAGCGATGTACCATCGAGCGTAACATTGTGTTCTTGCAGCCGTCGTCTCGGTCCGTGTGGGTTTACGTGAATCGGACGTAAAGGTAGAAAGAGAGGGGCGAGGAGAGAAAGAGAGAAGCGGTTGGCCAGGTAAGACCGGTCGAACAGGTTTCTTGGGTCGAGTAGGCGAAAGCCTCTACTCCGTTAGCCTCTTTCTTTGCTCGGCGATGGCTGGACTTTCGAGAGAACCTCGGACACCTCCGCTCTCTGTATCCACGAATACTCGCTGGGAATCGTCGAGAATATACCGTACAACGTGACTGCGATGTTTACAGCTGACAATAATGAATCCTAGCCGTAAAATAAGATAAAAGTACGCGAGGGAGTAGTCTTTCGAGCAGAGGCATGAAATATCGATCGTTAGAGGGTAAAATAATAATAACTGACCGGTGCACACGGGTCTGTTAAAGGAACAGTTTTATCGGTCGGGCGCCACACGTTCCAACGACGAATGTAACGCGACCACGATTCCGTCTCATCGAGATTGTTATAAGCTTGTCTATATCGGGCACGTTCTACGATCTTCCCTTTCTCGTCCTTTGCTTTTCTTTCTTCATTTTTATTCTATATATATATATATATATATAGAACGAGACATCGTTGGCAATTGTACATACGACGTTTACCGCAGTGTCCTTTATATAATATCTACCTTCCGAACTTTTCTTCTGGACTGGTCGCCGAGGCGTGGCTCCATCTTTTTCGGGAAACTTGCCAACATCACTGTTTATAAACGTCTTTGGAGGCGACGTTCGCCGAGACGCTTGGTACAGGAAGGGAATCTTCCTTTTTGACGGACGTTGGCGAGCCGTTTGAGGCGATGTCGGGCCACACGACTGGCTACATTTTTCTCCGTGGAGCGATTCGGTGGAAACGTGCTGGTATATTGGACCCTTGGCGGGTCGCGTTGTATTCCGCTAGTGTATCAAGAAAGGTTATGCGGTAGCTTCCTTCCTCGTTCCTATTTTTCTCCTTTTGCTCTGTTTTCTCCTCCCCGTAACCTAACGACCAGACGTATATTCGCGATGAAGGTTTCTCGACCAATCACACGGAAGACGAAGAGAACTAGCCTGAAATTCCAAGAATATGCTTCGTAGGCAACGGCTCGTTTTGCCAAGATCAAACACGAAAGATCGGGACGCGAGATTGGGACGGAGTTCCGTTCCCCTATGTATCCAAATTGGAGTTTGTAGTTCGGTAAGTCGGGAACGCGGAGAAAGGCGTTCGAACAAAGAATATCGTCGGATCTTGAACTTGGTGGAACATTCGCTCGCCAACTCTGATTTTACTTATCTCGGCGACCTCGAACGATAGCCCGTGTTTTATCGGAGCAACGAGGATTTCGTTTACCGAACGGTAAAAGGTGGAACGAAAGGGACGAAGATCCGGATGCTGGTCGGTGTTTCTATAAAGACTGTCCTAGCTACCTCTCCCCTGTTCTGCACCATTGATCAGGAACGGAGAATATCACGGAACGATACGATATCCGATCGAATGGCTGCTGGTATCGAGAAACGTTAAATTTACTGGTACGTCGTCGGTGCGCAAACTCGTCTCGACTTAAGCTTTAAGCTTGCCTTAGCGTCGAACCACTTGGACTCTGGTGGTCCGACGACCTCTGCCGCTTCACCTGGTTTCCCAGTTTCCACGCTCCTTTCCTCCTTTCTCTCCTTCTCTTTGCTTCGCTTTTGATAAAACGCCGCGTATTTACGACAGGACGGAAAAACGTAGAATGAAATTGATACAGGACCTTGTCCGTGAAAATATAAATTCCCGGTTTTTCGTCGGTTAGTTTGAAACCGGTAATAGCGGCGCGTTTAACTCTTGCGCGATAACGAGAAGTTTCCACGCGTTGGATCTAGTCATTATATAAGATAAGGAGTTACGTGTTCTGTCGACGATAACTCGAAAGAGACGCGCGTGTGTTTTCCATGGATTCCTCTTCCGTGCAAAAACACGCTCGGTCCTTGGGCGAACTTGGGGAAAACTGGACGCGAGATATAGCGACCGGTTTTCGGGACGGTTGCCAAGTTTTCTGTTTACAAACGCTAAAAATGACAAAGAGGAAGTTACCCGGGCAAAGTTTCCCGTTATTTTTATTCGTCCCCTTTCGTCGCGTTCGTTCCATTCGTTTGGAAATTCGTCCCGTCGTATCGAGACCGCTGTCTCATCGATTCGCGTCGCTGCAACTTTTTCCTTCCTTTTCGCCAACGCTCGTCCAATCTATCCTCGCGTTTGATATTTCGTCGCGTGCTCGCTACGCGGCTATCAACCTTACTTATCGCGTAATTCGAATTAAACTGATCTCGTCCAATCGAAACCGGTTAACGTTTTCATTGGTTTATACTCGCAATACAGTTAGCAGCGTGCCGGGTATATTGATTACAGCGGTATTCAAATAAAAAGGTACGTTCCTTCGCGGAACATGTTTTTCAATGAAGAACGCTGAGGATACAGCCGGGGCGTGTACGCGGAACGCAGGCATTGTGCGTCCGCAGATTTTTAATCGATCTCGAATGAAAGGAATATCTGGATCGATAGCCGGGACTCGTTAACGCTTCCAGTTTGAAACATCAAACTGTTGGAACTTTTCTAAGGCTGTCCGTCAACGTATTCCAACTATGGACCGCAAACTTCCGTTTCTAAAATTTCGTCCGTTCGTTGGTTCGTTTGCTCGCTTGCTCGCTCGCTCGCTCGCTGATCAAGCCGGTTTCGCCAAGCGTTAATTACCTTTTCGACGCGTGCCTTCATCCACTGGCATTTCGAAAGCGAAGAAAAAGGAGAATAGTATAAATAAGGTTCTCGAACGATCCGATCAAGCGACATTTCCTCCACTTTCTAATCGAGTCCCGACGATCGTTCTCCAGAGACTCGCGGATCGCTCGTTGTTCCGTGGACCCGGCGCCATTCGCACGCGAACACTTTTGCGCTGCACGCGCCGCGACCATAAACGTCGCAACGACTGCTACGAAGCCTTTAATTTGACGTATTTAGAGCGGTACACGCCGCGACGCTTGATTTCGCCGCGAATTCGTCCTGCTGATACGAAACTAGCAAACTTTCAACCTCGATTACTTCTTAACAATTATAATTGCTCCGATTGTCGTCGTTCGCTCGTATTCCCAAGTTTCGCCGGCTCGTCGTCGCGGGAATACGGCCGTGTATCGTCGCGATCGTTGCACGAAAGAACAATTTAAATTTCCACGTAGCCACGCGCGGAATCCTGCGGGATAATTCGTATTCCATTGATACGTTTCGATGGTAAACCCGGTGTAATAAATCGACGCCGAGATTGGTACGTAAAAATGTCACGAGGTCGGGCAAAGTTCACGTGCTCGGCCGATTAACTGTATCGGATGTCGTTTCTCCTTCTAGCAACGCGGGCAGGTAACTTTTCTGACGAGAACGAACGAGCTGATAGCCGAGAAATATTGTAACGAAATTCACGGCGAGACAACGGTGGGACGATAGCAACCGTGCCAACTGAAATTTCATCCCTCCAGCGGTGTGTGTGCGCGCCTGTGCATACAAAGTAACGCGAATACGTGAAATTGTTGCTCGGAATCGCGACGGCGAGCTGATTTTCGACATCTCGTGGCTCGGTCGCGTCGCGTCGCGACGTCTCGCTCGTCTCGCTCGTCTCGCTCGTCCCAGGCGTCTTCCGATCGCGGTTGAAAACCATTCTGACGATGCAGATTTGCCGCGTAATAAACCGGGCAGTGTCGCTTTCTCCAACTTCTTGCACGAGGGGGACCGGTCTCGGCCGTTCGCGTTAGACCTTCGTCACGAGGCGACCGTCGAGGTAATCTGCATCGTTCGGCCATCGGAATCCTTATCTCCTTGTGCCACAATTTAAGTTCCGACCAAATGCGTCATAATCAACAGCAGGAGTCGGTCATGCGTTACTATGTACTGATACGGCACAGAAAAACGCGAGATCTGCATCGTTCGTCCATCGGAATACCTTATCTCCTTGTGCCACAATTTAAGTTCCGACCAAGTGTGTCATAATCAACAGCAGGAGTCGGTCATGCGTTACTATGTACTGATACGGCACAGAAAAACGCGCAACCGAGGCAGGAAAAGATCGGCGAAAACTAACCACGAGTCTAAGCCGTGTTGCTTACGTTGGGTCCTAACTTCGTACCACGTATCTCGCTCGTAGTACTCGTATTCGACCCGATTTCGTTGCTACGAATCTCGCACGATATTGCAGACGAACCATTTCCTTGCAGTACAGATTTGCATCGTCAACGGGGATTCCCTGGCAGCTATAAATCCATAAAGTCTAATCTTCGTCTAATCGGGAACAAAGATTGGTCGAATTATTTAAATTCCATTCGGACGATTCGGTGATTTACTCTCGTTTCGGTGCGGGAGTAGCGGGAGTAGCAATTTCTAAAAAGATATGCAACTTGCACGATGTAAATATTCGAATGGGCATTGCTAGTTTCTCTGATTAATATTTATTACGCCAGGAAAGCAGGCTTTTTATTATTTTAATTTTAGCTAGACATTTTTCGTATTACCCTCGCTATCTCCTCTCCGTGAAATATTATCCGGCTATAAGTTATCCTCTGTATCTACGGGAAATGCATTTCCTGCTGGACAAGCAATGTCTTGGTCCGCAGATTTCACTGCAGTAAAGCTCGCGATCTTAAACGTAAGTCACGAAAGCTGACGCTTAGCTAGATTATCGATAGCCTGTCCCGTGTCGTCAGCATTCGTATTCCCCGGGGCGATCGCGCAATTTCTACCTGACAAATTTTCGAATCAGCCTGCAGATTGGTCGTTTCCGAATTGGCTGCGAAAACCAAGACGCAAGCAGGAGGAAAATGATCGTTAAGAGGTACAAGTTCGACGTCCACCGATCCCTCGGATAGCTTCGACGCATGCAAACGAATCACGTAGCACCGCGATATCCGACCATAGTCGAATTCGATCACGGCTATTCGATTAGAAGCCGAAAATCATAGGCAGCTCGTGATCTCGAGTCGTTTCGAGAATTCATTTCGGTCACGTTCTATCGCTCTCGCTGACGCGAGATCCATCGAAACGGTTCATAGGAACGATGACCTACCGAGAACACCTGCGGAAGTTGCTTCTACACCTGCCAAAGGTGCACGACAGAATAGACGAACGAGTGGTCGCGGTTGAAACGCCTTTGTAACTACCCACGGGATCGGAAGCTACCTCTCGAACCTCGTTTAATAACCCGTCGCGATCGTTGGATCTGTTACCGTGTATTACCTGGAAACACCGACGTTCTCGTCTCTGGATTTCGACGAGGCAATTTTTTCGACCATTCGCTGGGTCTATATACCCTCGTTACGAAATACCGATCACGCGAATACCGATTCTACGGCTACCGATCGGAAATGGTCGAGAGCAACGCACAATCGTCGGTATATTTGTACACCGCATTTACGCTTCGGTATCAACGTCAGTTCTGATCCTAATGAAGCCGCCTATAACGCCGACGAAGTATCGATATCCAAATAGTCCTGACACGATTCGGTACCCCAAAGCCTGGGATCATATTAATATCGGCAGACCGACTGACAGCTACGAGGGTCTTGCAAATTTGCGAATGGCCGTAGCGAGCGAAGAGGTCGGTAACGAAATCCCATAAAATGTATTAACGTCGTTAGCGAATGCAGAACGAAAGAGACGTATGTTAATCGAGGTTACATACCGCTACGCGATGTAACGCGGTGTAACGCGGTGTAACACGGTGTAACGCCGCGGAGGTAATTGATCGGCACGGCAGACCGTTATTATTTCGACATTCCTTGCTATTTCAACATTCCGCGTGATTGCACGTGAAGGAATCGGCTTTCAGCGAAGGCACTTCGCGCCGCGCCGCGTCGTCCGTGATAGAAAAAGCCGAGTCGGAGGGGACCTGTTAGCAGCGTTTCTCTACGTGCCAGCTGCGTTCGAAAGAGTAAACGAACGTCACGTTCCAACGGCGTAGACTCCACGCCATTTGTAACGCGACAAACTCTCACGATCGGGTGGAGACGTTGGAAAAGTCCGCGAAGATGGCTGCGTTCCCTCGGCTCCGACGTACCTACTCTACGTACTCTGCGTACGCGCGTATTTTGCACGTGTGCGAGCGCGTGTGTGTGTGTGTGCCGCCGCACGGTGTACCGTTGGCTCCGTACATTCGACGCGTCCGCAATCGTCGTAGCGGGAATTGCGAGAAAGTGTTTCCTTTCGTTAAGTAGTTTTCCACGCTTCGAGGATAATCCGCCGTGATGCGGCGCGTAGCTGCCATATAACGGGTGGAACAATGAAGAAAGGAGAAAGGCGGAGAACTGGGTGTACCGCGTTCTTAATCGCAGCGGTAATTAGCAAAAGAAGCTGCGATTCGTGGGAAAAAAAGGGTTAAGGGGATTCGTAGGTTTAGGCGAGAAATGATCTCGGAGAGATAAATCGACGAGAAAAGGTAGCTCGGAGGAAACGTTGTGGGTAGCAAGCGCGCATATTAACGAAAATAAGTTACGCGGAAACGTTAGCAACGAAAGGCTACTACCGCTTTCGGATTATTAGCATCGAAACGTTCGTTATCGTCTATCGTTACCCCCGAACCGTGCTCGTAGCTCGTAAACAGAGGAAACGACGGCGAAGAGTGTAGCCGGTGGAATTCCGCGAGAGCGGAATGCGCGAATAGGGCTGTTGCGCCGCGGCGCTCGCGGAAAGTAGACTGCGTTTTCCGAAGCAAACGTCGATACACTTGGAAATATATTTCTGCAACGCAGAAGGAAACTCGAATGTGGCGGCGTATCGATGCACTCTAGCTTTTTCTCGTATAATTCTTGACTCTACAACGGCGCGGCCGATGTGCAGCAACGGAACGCATTCTTCTGCACGTGACGAGAAAATATTACTTCGCCTTGAACGAAGTGACGTGCACGTATGCACCTTCACCCGCGCTGCGCTCGCTGCTGGCTGATATACACGGTTTTGCGAGAAAACGCCGTGGAAACGAGATTGCCAGAGGGTCGCGGGTTTATTCCTTTCTCGAATATTTCCCTCGATAAAGGACTTTGAAATCGTTGCACGCGTTCGCGGCCACGCGAGCTATAACCGGCGCTCGCATCATCGGAAGTCGAATCTGCGAACGCACGCGGAATTCGATCGAATTTAAATTAGGTCTCGCGGTAAACGACTACGTACCAGCTAGGAATATCGCGCAAGAATGCACCGCGCAGGCACGTCCGCCTTGCAAGTAACGATAAGGTGTTTCGAAATTGAAATCAACCGGTTCGTCCGGCGTTCGATTAAACCCGCCGTTTCTGGCCCGTTGCGTCGATTTTGCTTCACCCGGGTTCTCATCGCGAATGGAAAAATTCCACGAAGCCTGGGAATCGACTCCTCGATCGAACGATAATCGTTACACGGTCGATTAGCAAGGGGACGTCGTTTGCATATGGCGTCCGTGTCACCGGGGGACTCGATCGAGGAATCCTCGCGCACGGTGCGTCTTCGCAATATCGATGCAGAGTGACTCATCGGCTGTTTAAGCGAATAATAAGCGTTGACCTTTTAAACTCGGATGTTGTTTCATCTACGTGACAATTATCCGCAATAATCGCGTGGACCGGCTTTGGCTTACGAGTAGACCACGGCCTCGTAATCCAGGCACATCGACTCGTATCCACGTGGCATTGTTCCTCGCTTTTTCTCCAAATTTACACGCGAGTTTCCCAGCGTTCGCGATAAACGCGGCGAAAGAACCGCGATTATTCGGCGATATCTGGAGCATGAAAGTGGATTACGTTGAACGGTAGCCCGGCATCCGAGCATCGGAACATAATTCGTCTCTTTCTACTTTCATCGATGCTACCAGCTCCTCGAAGCTCGTTCCTGGCCGGCATTAATCTACTTTCTAATTCTTACACCCATCGCATTGTTTTTCTTGCCGGTTTAAAGGAGAACGCCGCGAAGCTAATGCGCATGCAGCGTAGATCGTAATTAGAGACCCGGAATGGATAATATTTCAGTCGCGTATCCCTACCAGGTTCGCGTAATTCGAGGCACCTTGAGTAGTTTTTACCACTGGGGTAACGCGATTCGTTCGCGATCGCTTTTCATCCCGCGTGGATCATCCCCGTGGCGACGACCGCCATGCCGTCCTACTCGAGTGTACCTCGAGGAATCGTCTCGAACGAGACGTAAAGAGATTTGTCGCGATGGTCCGTCGTGTGTACGATTTAATTCAAAGACGAACGTATTCCGTCGTAGTCGGAGAAGCGGCCTGTGTACAGCTCGCTCCACTCTCGATCTACTGAAATTACAGTATTTCGCAGCGTGGAACAATACGGTTTCTTGTTTCGCGAGTGTCGCTCAGGAGTGCCAGAAAGAATAAGCGGAGTATAGAACGGTTCAGAAAACCAGAATCGCGCTAGGTCCCGGACAAAAGAGCATGCAACAGGTCAGCGAGCCGCTGCAGACACCTCTGACTACTACTGGCTGCGCAGGGGAGACCGAGAGCGAACGCAAGGGACAGAGAGGTCGAGGGTGAAGAAAAAAGAGAGAGAGAGAGAGAAAGAGAAAGGGGGGAGAGAGAGGGAGAGAGAGGGATGTAATGGAAAGAAAAAGGGAGAAATACAGGGTGGCAGTGGTATATCGCGAGAGAGAAAGAGATCCGACGTTGATGTAAGAAAGGAACGTATCGCTTTCTTCTTGTGTCGTTGGTTGTTTTTATCACGTACCAAGAAGCCTTGGTCGTGGATTGATACGACACAACGGACCGATATATACGTTCCTTCTTTTCGCGGATAAAAAGGAATCCGCTGATCGCTCGAATCCGATGAAAATTGAGAGGAATTGTTCGATACCCCGTATCCCGAGATGGAATATTTCACTTTGTATCTCGCTTTATACTCGTCGCTTTTCGCGCGCGATCGATCCTCGGATCCTCTGGCCGCAAGCTTTTTCCGGCTACTTTTTCCCGTGACTCCCTTCGCGCGGTATCGCTACAAGCCGGTTAATTGTAATTTTTCTAGCGGCTGTCCCGCGATTCGAATGCTCGCGTCGCGTTCCCGGTGTTCCTTTTTACCGTCTTCCGGTTTTCATCCGTTTCCGATCGTGCACCGGACCGCGGTACCATTTGTTTTAATCACACGCGACGTGCCTTGTCTGCTTTGCCGCGCGAAAATTTTTCTCTTTCGCGCACGAAACGCGACGAATTTTCGCTCGAATAGATCAGGAACGACGCGGTACAGGCACGTATCGATCGTGTTTGGTAATTTGTAATTCCTTCGTTTTCCAATACTCGCACGTAGATGTAATTATGCTTCAACGCCTGCTCGACGTTGATTAAATTCCACTCGGAGTTATCATCGAACGATTCGATCCTGCGAAATTACTAATCCGTCGTGTACGCGTCGATTTGGATTGTCAGGCGAAAGGAAAAAGTTAAAAGGGTACTTGGACTCGAGGACTCGGAACTGGCGAGTCCAAGGCAGAAACACGGCGATTTCAACGCTAGCTCTCGGTGTAGGGTCTCTTTGTTCGTTGCTACACCTGACAACGAGGATGCAACAACCGTGACGGCATCAAGGTTACACTGCGGTTCAACGCACTTCCTGTCGACAGATCTTTCTCCACCATGGGATAAACGCGTATCCCTTTCGAAAAGCACACGTACTCGCGTGTACTTCCCGGAACTCTATCGCAACAAATCGAAAAGCTGGCTTGGTCGTGTCGTAAATCAGGGTAATTAACCCGCTGAATATCGGACGAAGGGATAAAAATTGCGATTATCTCTCCGCAGAAGATTTCCACGAGTGGAATAACGTTACTGTATAGGCACAAACGGGAAGACCCGTTTGTCATTAGTTAGCAGAAATGGTATTTCATCGAATTACGAAACTCATTTATGCGACTATTCGTCTTTGCTCGGAGAGCAGACCGAGCCGAGATTTACAGTCATCGTGCTTCGGAATCCTTCTGTTTCGAGTTCTGTTCGAGCGTAGACGTAACGGTGAATCGTAAGACAGAAGCCGTTAGAGTTTCGTCGGCAAGAAGAATCTACGAGCATCGCGCGATAACGGATCGCTCGTCCGCGATCAATTTGCCGGTGCTTCTTCTTGTAACCGTGTTACGAGTTGCCGCTTGAATTCTGGTACACTGATCGTCGCCATCGGCGCAGCGAACGTTCCTACGTTTCATAGAAACCGCATAAAACCGCAGCTTTCTCGCTCGTTCTTTCCTCTACCCCTTACTTCCGTTCCTTTTTCTCCGCTTCCTTCGTCGTCCGTGTACTCGCGATGAGGAGCGATGGCGTGCGCGGCGTGTGCACGAAGCGCGATCTAGGCGGCGTAAAATCGTGCCAGTGTGCTTTTACGCTTGCTAATCCGAACGCGAGACGTCGTTCGCTCGTTATGCTCTACGGCGGTTACGCGTAAATATAAAATATCGCGCCCACGGTGGGTCGGTCGGTCGGTCGTGTCGTTCCTTTACACGTTCCTTTACACGGTGCGCGCGAGTAACGGTGCGTTATCCTTTTATTACGTAACAAGAGCGAGCTTGCAGCGGCAGCAGCGAGAATTTTAGGTTTCATCGACGGTGGCTACTGCGGCTGCAGTGCGGTCGGGCCAATAACGATGGCACTGGCGGTCGCGTCAAACACGGTGGTCTCGTCATCCCGAATATACGTACTTGCACACCCTCGCGTCGCGTGTATGCACACGCGAAACATTAATATTTATAACGACGCGCGATTCTTTCGCATTCCGTGGCTGAGCACCGTGTCCTCGCGTGCGTGACTTTCGCGGCCAAACTACGTTTCGTTCGTCGGACAGCCCTTTTGCATTTTTGATGAGACATCATCCACGCGGCGGCACCGCCTGGCCCTGGAATTCGTCCCCGTTTCTGTCCTCCCTGTCTACGGTTCCTTTCCCATCGATCGAACGATATCGGTGTCGTCGTGGCGACGATCGTCCTGGCATCGAAGACAACAATGGCCGCTCGATCGGTCACCTGCCAGTACACTCGCGGGACCAATTTCTTCGCGACGCTACTGCGACTCGTCTCATCGATTCCATTCGAATGCCGGTGTTCGGCATAACTGTTTTCACTGGAAGCAACCGTTCCGGGTAAATTACGATTCGTTAGAGGAAAGTTGTTCCGCGCGATGGATGTATAATTAAGGCAACTGTACATTAGCGGCAGACCGTGTGCGCGCCAGGCGCTGCCACGCTACTAACACCGATAGAGTTGCGATGGTACCGGTCGCTAATCCGAGTTACGCAAGCCCCGACTGGAAAAACTCGGGGTTTTCGAAAGTTTCCGAAATCGGAAACGGAGCAGAGGTCGTCGCGTTGCATAATTAACCCGTCACGCGTACAAATGCCCACCGCAGGCTAACGCTCGGAGATTCCTTTCGGTATCTTCCTCGCATTTTTTTCGGGACAAATCCTCGATAGACACGGCAACAGACTCGATTACAGACATCCACCGTGGACGTTCCAGGTCGTATTCTTCATAGTTCGATGTCGATTACCTTGAAATTATGCGTCGTGACAGCGCGCAGACACGCGTATGCGTCGCAGCTTTGAGGATGCAGGTTCTCGTTAAGAAAAATGACGTTATCGATAACTGCCAGCGGAAACGGATGATTCACCGTGCAGCGTTCGAGCGACAATACGCCGTGAATTCGTTCGCGTTGGACGGAAAACGAGCGCGTCACCCTGTTTCACGAGAGAGGCCAGATTAGGCACAAAGGCTCGACGTGCGTTAGGAATAGGAATTGTTCCCTGAGAAACGGTTTGTTGAAACGGAAAGTGAGATAACGCGATTTCGCACGCCGGACAAATATGAATAGAGAGCGCGTGGTGGCCATTGGCGGTCTCGCGAGCGGAACTATCGAGTCGGCGTGCAAAACTCCTTATTAAGAGAAACTCGCGGGTTACGCGAGCGTTCGTCGAAAACGCGAATCGAATCACGAGCTTCGTGCATCGCGGATGAAAGTCCGCGAGTATACTCGCAGGTTGGTACGGTAAATTCTCTGCGGAGAATCGGAGGGTAAAACGGAGCTGCAGCAGTTGGCGTGTTCGTGAGAAAAATAATTCTTGCATAGAGCGGAGCATGTCGCGGAATGCAAATTAGCCGTGTTCCGTTTCGCGATGTATACATCGTATGCATGATTTTATTCGACGAACCGACGTGTAATATGATTCATTGGCGGAAATTAGGTCACGGAGTGCACTTGTAACCGGGTCAGGCAGCTTCTAGCGAATGTCGTTGCAGCACGCGTTACCTGGGATTGCCAGCTGATAATATCCGGGCACCTGGCAGGTGCGCCACCTGTTATTCAGGTTATCCGGTGTATTTCTGTGGGACGGCTCGCCGCGAGATGGCGGAACCCTCTCGCGATTAATTTTCCTTATTTATATCGGGATTCTCGTTTCGTCGCTGCTTCCATTTCTTCGTTAGACTTCGCGGTCTCTGCTTCGTTTCGACGAAACTCGTTAACGAACTCGAGTCACTACGACGGGATACCTCGTAGCGCTGTTTCCAGCTTGCGGAATAAAATTAATTACCGTACTCTCTATTTTAAGACTCGGTTATTCATGCCGGATGACTACCGCGTGTCGCATATTTTATCGGTATTCTTCGAGTCTAACAGTCATGCTAATGCGACATCGCGAAGAACACCGTGCTTTCCATTCCGTGGTTCTGGAATTTTCCACCCAGTCCGTCAACTGAAAAAAAAACAAAAAAAACTTTGCAGCAGAAGAATAATGGAAAAAGTAGATCGTGTCCGTCGCAAAAGTAGATTTACGTCCGATATCGGCGATAATTGCCCGATTCCTCCGCGATGGCGCGAAACGATGATTCAGTTACCAAGAATCGATCGTCTCAAACAAACGAATTCCCTGCGGCGACATTAGCATCTAGATAGGACGCCTTTAATTAGTGGACGCAACCCAATAAGCTTTCGACGTGGAAAAGGGATTCCCTTTGGCTCCCTTTTTCCTCTTCCTTTTCGCGCGACCGCGAAATGCCGGTCGCTCTTTCGTAACTTCGCAGCTGAATGCCGACCACCGTACCAAAGCGTTTACCGATGTTATCCCGAATGAGCAGGCGAAGAGTGCAACGTGCGCGGCCGCGCTTGTGCATACCTTGGGCCGCGAAAGGGAGAGGTGTACCTTGGTTCACGGAACCAAGCGGAGACACGGTGAATATTAATAAGCGAGCACAGAGGCTGTTGGTCGGTAGATTTTATCAGCTCGTCTCGGCTTTCCAGCTTCCGTTTCTTCTTCCAGGCCTGCTATTACAGCCGGTTGCTCGTTTACACGTCCCCGAAGTCCTCGTATTCCGTTTCGTATGGCCGACGGACTCGCTCGGTTGGCCCCTCGAGGAAGTACACCCACTTGGCCGGATTTTCTTTCCGTGCCTCTCGTCTCCTTTCTTTTCACCGGCTGACCGGCGTCTAATTCTTTGTGCTTCGAAATGCGGTAGCTGCCAGCCGCTTCTTTCCAGCGGGCAAATATTTTCAGCTCGGCTCCCAGTTGCTGCGAGTCGCGCGGCTCGTTCCGAGAACGTAAGAAGTACGCGGACAGTACGTAAAAAGTACGTAAGTAGTAGGTAAGAAGTACGAAGTACGAGTTACGAGGGTTTCAACCGGGAAAATTATTCGGTATTCGAAGCGAGAAATTTTGATACCGTGTCGTCGTGACGCGATTAATTCGGATTTTTCCAATGCTGATAAATTGCCGAACACTTTCAGCCGGATCTAATTCTACTTTTATTCGTGACTCGTGATTATCCACGGAGATTATCAAGAAGAATGATCATCTTTGGTAGACAGAATGGCGAATGGATAATTTCTGGACAGTTTTAAAGAGACGACTAGCCGAGTCGAAAAGCTGCTCGTTGAAAAGGAAAGCAGGGTAGCCGAAAAGAAAGGGCCGTAAAAAAGGGGGCGGGGGGAAAGGGAGGGAAAAAAGGGCGAAAGACGAGCGACCTGAAAGTCCAGGGATACCTTTTGGAGAATGAAGGCATTCTCGCCTCGATTCGGAGTGCAATTAATCATTTTCTGCGGAAACGCAGACCCCGGTAACCGAAGTTTCTCGATATCCTGAAAGCTTCTCTCTGACTTCAACTTCCGAGGAAAAGTTTTTGCGTCCGTCGTTCCTCTACTTTCGCCTTTTATACCGCTGGATAGAACCTAATCTGCGCTTGTCGAGATATCAGCCGCGAGTCGCGTTAATTCTGTTTTCTATCGTCGAATCTCGACGTCTGTAATTATTCGAACATTTCGGTCCGGATTATTTGCGTCGGCTGTTGGCTACTTGCGCGCACGCGATGATAAAGGCGAGTAATTGAATGGAATTGAGCGGAGCTCGATAAAATTTCTCCAATTAACCACCGCATTTTATCTATTTAGCAAAGTTTTCCATCTCGTAGAACGTTCTCCGTGGAAATGTAATTGTTAGCTTCCACCCGATCGTCCAACTTTCATTTCCCTTTACCGGATAACCCGTGCACGCGTAATATATTATGCGTAAGAAAGATATACGCGGTAACGCATCGATCCAGAGATTTATTGGACGAAAATGGATCTCGGTCTTGCATGGTTACGCATTTCGATACGAATCTCGGTGTACGGGAAGATTAATGTTTCAGACGTCTACGAATAACGAACACCACGACGGAACCGGATGAACCGTTATTTTTTCATTTCAAATATTCAAGACACACGAAGCTGTAATGAAAATTGGCAGAACCGTAATTAGATATATCCAGTCGAAAGAAATGGACTGTTTCGTGCTCTGGTTTTAACTTTCACCGCGAATAACGGATAAGATTTAACATTTGTTATACACGAATATTATTCAAATAGGGATTTCAGTCGAGAAAATTTATTTATTCATTTCTCCTTATATAAAAGTCTCTTCATTCGAGAATAGATCGCATCGTTACCGCTGTATACTCTATGCTATATTCTACTTTCACCCATTGCCCTGTGATTTAACCCTTTGCACTCGAGAGGTGAGCTTCAGTCACCATTTTATAAAATTTGGAAGAACGATATTAACTAATATATCAAATTTAATGTAATGTAACAGTTGCATGGCATCGAAGTCAAATAATTCTACAATTCTATTAGTATACAATTCTTTATTTACTGCTGAGATATGTATCGTCAGTCTTTTAGTAGGAAATTTTTGAATTTCTACTCTTCTCTAGCCAAAAAATCGTCGAGTGCAAAGGGTTAGATTCCCGTGGCGCCATAATCGACAGCAGGGTCAATCAACAGCGAAAATTAATCACGATACCGACTAACGGAAATAACGACAACCTTTAAACCGAGTCCTGATATCGTCGCACGGATTACTCTGTTATCCACCCAAAAATTTTTCTGAAGACACTGACAAAATTGTAATTATGTAAAATAAATATTACTCACCACATTCTCGTTCGAATTTCCAATGGAGCGTGACACGATGGACAACAAAATCAGTCACTTCTCGACGAAGAGTAACACTCAACTGATACAGAAAGACGTGGAAAAAATTGGCCACAAGCCTAGCCCGTGATGTTTACATTCGGTTCTATCTACGAACAACACCTCTTACCCGTGATACGCATATTAGGACCGATTTCCTAACCGCGAGTCTCACTCTGTGAGCTGTGTTTCGTTGACAGGGTCGAATGTAAACATCATAGGTTGGACTCGTCGTTCATTTCCGCTATCTTCCTGTCTCAGTCGCGTGTTGTTCTTCGACGCGTTCGCAGGAAGTGGTTCGCGAGTGTTTGACGTTGTTGACACTGGTATGGCCATCGGAACTCAAATCTTAGGGTGAAGATACTAAGCATGCACGAAAGATACATTGACTCACGAAAATATTCGGACACTAAGGTATGCCTGAATTAATCGCTTAGTATCGCAGATACTTATACATGGATCATGATCGTTATTTATTCTGGGTATAAGATATTTATTTAAGTTAACAAAATCATGTGTTTTATTTAATAAATTTATATGGATTTACTGTAACAAATTATAAATAAAATAATACCCTATTTTCACGTCACAAAGATATTCGGACACTTGGCATGAATAACATTATATAACCCTAATTTATTTATATAAACACATTTTTTAATATTTTGTCGCATAGCCTCTTTGTTTCGATACGTACCTCAATCTTTTGGGTATATTAAAAAATGAGTTTTTCCAAATTATTTGCTTGGATTGGGGATGGATAAAGCAAGAATTCTTGAACAATGCGTGCTTTATGTTTGGGGTCGTTATCCTGATGAAACTTAAAATTGTTGCGAATTCCCATTTTTTCTGCGCTATTTAATAAATTATTTTTCGGTAAGTGTAAGTGACAATTTTTGTTCACGATAGTGTCAATTAAAACTAAATTGCCAATTCCTCTGGTCGAAATACAGCCCCAAACCATCACGCTGCCTCCGCCGTGTTTTACGGTACCCTCGTGTTTCGATGGTGGAACTTTTCATTCGCTTTCCGCCACACCATTCTTTTTTCATCTGAATTACGGATGTTAATGGAATACAAGTTCATCGCGAAACAATTCGGAGAACTCTTAACCCTTTGACTACGGCAGACTTTGAAACGCACCGGTCATACCACACAGGTAGGAATTCATTTACAATGTCCGTCGAGAGCGGCAAAATTTTCGGTAGAGATGCGTCCTCCGTGTCAGAAAAGCAAACTGTGTTGAACGCTTATATGCGCCTTCCGTGTCACAAAAGCAAAATTTCTGAGCGCGTATATGCGTCCGCAGTAGCCAAGGGGTTAAGCAACACGGGTACAACGTATCTGCGATACGATGTGATTAATTCAGACGTATCTCGGTGTCCGAATATTTTCGTGAGTCACTGTATATCGTTTCGAAATCCAATTTCGCCTTTTCTATCACTAACCAGAGATCATTTTAATTTTGTTACAGGTATGTTTAACGTGCGACGCTTAAGAAACGCATCGAGTCAGGGTTGCTCCGCCATCAGCAGAGGAAGGCGCGTGGTCCGTAAGATCTCGAAGAGCGCAATCTTCTGGTGATATACGCGGTAAGTCTATATACATTTACGCGAGCTGGGAGGTCGTGCAGCTTGAACTCTTAAAATGATTTCCGGCCGTTTAAAGTTTAAACACTTCGTAAGTTCTTTCTTCCTTTCTGTCTCCGGCTCATAATTCATACGACGTTTCAAAACTCAATGGCGAACCCGTGATATCGCGCCACTTTTTCGCGCGATCTTTCATCGCTCCTTCCACCGTCTGCCAACAGGGATTATCGGCGGGTTAATTTCTACCTCTGATATTATTCCAGCGCTACGTTTCCTTATTTCGTTTCATCGCCGCGTTCCGTGGAAAGACCGTTAAACCGCGTTACGTGCGAAAAGAGAGAGTTTCGGTGCAATCATCGCGCGAATTCCGCGCGGAACGCGAGTCGGAGAACGATCGAATTCGTCGCGAACGTTTCGCGTTGTTGGCTGCGGCTCGGTTTATCGGAAGCCACGATCGGTTCGCGGAAAGGAGCAGTTCGTCGTGGAGCAAAAACGCCTTCTTTTCGTTTATTTTCACTCGGCTCGATTCGGCTTTTCTTACGCGGCCATTGCGCAAGAATCGGTTGCACGTTGCGGCCAAATGCGCCGGGATATTTCAAGTCATCGGCCTGGATTACGATAAATTGCCGATTCTTTTTTTGCACCATGGCCAGTGCACTCGAGCTCATTGAGCTGCGATTCGATTGCCGTAAATCATCTTCCCTTTTTGCATTCTCCACCAGCACTTTCGGAACAGGCAGACCCTTTGTGTCGTCTGGTGCACTCGCTCATATTCAGACACGTAGAATCGCAAAAAGTCGTCTTAATTAAGCATCGGGACAAGCTTAACGGTGTGGCAGAACTTGCGAGTTAATCAGGCGTCGGAATGTCACGGGTACCGAAAGGAATATTCTCTTCGGAAACGTATTACGTAGTTTTAACCATTTGCACTCGAGAGGCGCCCTTCAGTCGCCATTTGATCAAATTTCGCGAACCCATATTAATTAATACTTCAAATTTAGGATAATGTAACGAGGTATCGAAATTAAATAATTCTACGTGCTAATTATTATACGATTTCTTATTTACTGCTCAGAAAAACATCATCAACTTTATATCAGAAAATCTTTGAACCCCTATTCTTCTTTAGCCAAAAAATCGTCGAGCGCAAATGGTTCATTTCCAAACGAGCTTTAACGTTAGAATGAATTTTCTTCGGATATAGATATTGCTCAACTTTAATTTACGATAACACCGCGAAGAAACATCGAAGTACAACGATTCTTTATTCGAAATAAAGCTCGTAATCTTTGCTTTGAGACACCGTGTCTCCAATTTAAATTGGACGCGTCTTCGCCGCCGTAAGCTTTTATTTAAACCGTAAGAGTATGTTCGTTAACGGAGAATTGTCAAATTCGACGAAATCGACAGACTCTAAAAAATTCTTCTCGAGGATGCCGATTACATCCGCATAATGCTCGATTCTTCCCCTTTAATTCGAGAAATTGTTCAGGTAGCTGCGATTTTTCCCCGCATTTTTACGGCACTTTAAAGTAAGCCTTGCATTTCGATATGTACCCCCGCTATTAGCGTTACGTGGAGGTTCCCAGTTGAACTTCGCGCGTTATTTGCAGAAACAATATTGCCTGGTTGCTCCTTTTAAGTGCGATCAATATTTTACAATAACGGTCACGTGTCCAAGTATGACTACCTGGCAGACTCGCACCTGAAATGGAGGGACAGAGAAAGTCAGGTCAGAGGACGCACCGGTATGGGCAAGGTTGTTAGGCTACGAGTTTAGAGAATGTCGACGTGGATTCCTGCGGCGAGCGTAGAAAAAGCTTCTCCTCTCTTTCCGAGCCCCCTCGCACGACAGTGGAATTCAAATTGATTCGGTATCGCGGGCAGTTAGGAGCGTGTTCTCAAGGGAGATTTCGATCCGATGATGCAAAGTTAGGTTCAGTTGTAAATTTCCGTGGGTGGACGAGCAGGTGCATATCGCAGCTGCGGCGCACACGATGCACGAAATTTCTTCTCCGGACGTGGCAACGTGCATTAATCGTGGCTACGTCAGTCGAGTCACTGCTATAATCTAGGGACGGAGAACGGCGTGTCGCCGTCTGAGCTTCCTAACGAGGGAACAACTTTAAAGCTCGATATTAATAGGGGATTACGGAGCGGGTACTCAATTTCCGGCCAACGGTGTCGTTCCTGAAAACTTTCGGCCGCGGTCTGAATATTAATGAAAACTCGTATTGATAGGGTTTCTTAAAGCTGCGATCTGACCCCGCGTGTCTGACGCTTAATTAAATTTAATTAGGCCCTTCGCCCCCGTTGCTCCCCACTTCGCCGTTTGTTTCACCCGTTTTACTATTAACCGGTGTTTGGACCACCGGCTACGAGACTTAATTGATAATTCTGGCTAAATGCTCGACGAGCAACTCGTAGATTCGTGTTTCGCGTACCTTGGTCAATTCGAGGTTCGGGTTTATTTTCTACCACGATTTGTACAGCTTGTCGGTCTTCCGAGCGAATTAACCCTTTGCACTCGAGAGGTGAGCATCAGTTACCATTTCATAAAATTTGCAACATCGATATTAATTAATATATCAAATTTAATCTAACGAAGTCAAATAATTCTACAATTCTTTATTTACTGCTGAAAAAAGTATCGTCAGTTTTTTAGTAGAGAATCTTTGAATTTCTACTCTTCTCTAGCCAGAAAATCGTCGAGTTGAAAGGGGTTAAACGTGCAGGTGCTGTAATCGGTGATAACGTATCGGGTGAAGATGTCGTAGTTAAAGAAGAAGATAAAAAGTAACTCACGCGCATTATTTCGCAACGATTTATTGCCGAGAATCGTGACATCTCTCGCGAATCAGTGATATATTACAGTCCCCTACGATTCAGTGGCCGTATCGTGAACAGCCATTGTTGTTAGAGAATTGAATTAATCGTGACATCTTTTCGTAGCATTAGGAAACAACGCGTATACGTATTCTATGCGATGAGTCACGCTTGTCTGGAACTCCGTCTTAGCGTCCTGTATCGTAGGGAATGAGACGTGTACGGGTTGAAAATTAAAGCGTAAAACACTCTGTCGGTAATACTAAAAAGGTTACATGCACTTGCTATACGTGTAAATCACTCCTGATCGAATTGCTCCAAAATTTGCACCGCGATGGAAAGACACGCGAATGCTTTTCCATGCCTCGTCATTCTACAGTGACACGGAGTTGAAGGATTTTTCAAAGAATCGAATTCGTCGCAGAGGGAACAATTAAGCGTTAACACGGAATTACGAAAAGTTGCAGCGTGATCTGTCGTCGTTACGAATCCACAGAGGAAACGCGATGTTCGTTAGCGCCGGCATTGTCTTTTAGACAAACATGGTTACCGAATCACTTGGTTTAGCCGGCGGCACTGGATCAGGCGTGGAATCGGTAAATCGATAGGTTCACACCGTATCGTGGTCACAGTCAAACGGAGCAGATCGACAACGGACGGAGATTGTTTGACGAGCAGTCGATTAGATTGGAGTCGGTGCACACTGCGTTCCCTGCTCTCGATGCACCGCTGCATAGCCGAAAATGCATTGAATCGTCGTTAAGGTAGCCGCACTCGTGCCGCATGTTCGATTCAGCCAATTCAGGTTCGACCTTCCTGCCTTTCGCATACACGCAGCGAGCCTGGATCGAGGCTTGCATATGAATGCAAGGCGCGTGCAACCGCCGATGCACCTTGGACTCGTGAAACATTTGCGGGAAACACTCCACCGATTGTTAATCGCGTTACAGATTTCCGATTTGTCCTTCCCTCTAATCCCTTTCTCCCTCTCTCTCGCTGTTCGATTACGCGCGTCATCTCCTGATTTATGTTCCTCGCTTTCAGCTAAAGGTGCTAAAGCGAAGATCTTCTTTTGGAACGATACCCTCCTCGTTCTTTTCCCTTTTCTCGTCGTCGAATTGACGATAAATCGTTGCCCGACCACGGTAAGCAACGATTTTCCGGAACTCGTGACTGAAACTTGATCCATCGGGAAGTTTGGTACCGTTTCTCGTTGTTTGTAGCGTAGAAATTCGAAATGATACCGCGTTTAATAGGCAGTGCCCAGTGGCTCAGCGATATTACCTTAATTACCGAACTTGGTGGTTAGTTGGGACGCGCGGTGAAGTTGGACGAAATTTCCAAACTTCTACTTTGTCAATGGTTAACGATGATTTGTGCCAAGCACTCTCGGATGACTAGACGGACATACGGACCCTTTAACCGATTGGAAGCGCATTCGAGTGGCTAAGGTCGACAGGATTAGTCCGACCCAACCTTGATGAATCGCACGGTTACGTATGCTCCGTTTGCTTCTCTCCCTGACATAGCCTCCGTCTCTTTCTCGTCCCATCCATTCCTCTATCTCCGCGTAATCTGTCCCTCCGTCTGGAAGCAAGGGGCCTGTGAAACGTCGGCTCCTTTCTTTGACCCGACAATTTTTGTATTTCGCTCACGTAATGGCATAACGGATCGTCTTTGCCGGGGACACCGGAGCCACGACTCTTCTTTTGTGCCCAAACGTGCTCGAGGTCTAACGCGTACACGTTCGGCCATAATCGACGAATTATTAACACCGTCGTAATTGTTAACAATACCGATTCGTATCGGCGTGTTCACGCGGGATCTCTCGACCGGTAAACAAGGGACGACTCGCGTATGGGTCGCAAGGGTGTCTCATTTTTCACTCGACTACTCCGTGAAGCGACGCAAAAGTTTTGATCCCAACTACGACGACGCGTTTGTATACCCGAAAGGAGCGGTCCCTGTCAGCCGTGTCTACCAAAAGTCACCGTCTGTTCCCTAACAAATTGCCCGCCTTGATCCCCGTGCCATGGTCGACCAATCCCGACGATGTTCGATTTACGATTAAAAATAGAATACTTTTGCTTCTGTATTCTAAAATATCATCGAATTAATCGTTCATCGCGAATTCACCGATCCGATCGAGCCGCGATTCGCTGAATCTTTGATTGTCTTTCAAATCGTTGCCAGTTTTTTCTTTTCTCCTTTGTTCACCAGCGATAGAGCGAGAAAGAAAAATGTTTCGAGTAGAGTATTTAAATTATGGGAAACCGCGGTTAACGGGTGCTCGAAGCACTAGCTACGCGGTAGGACCATCGATCACCGCGTCCAGGCCCGCGTTCTTTATTCCCTAGACAAATGAGATTCATTATGACTCCTCGCATGCGTCACACGACGGAAAAAAGAAAAAAGAAGAGGAAAAGTATAAAAATAAAATAAAACGCGAAGAATCTCAGCATTTTATTTATTAACGCCATAGACGGAGTACCGCTGACAGGTAATATGCAATTTTTATCGAACCTCCATTTTCGTGGCTCTTTCTCGCCAATCGTTTCGCCATTAGCTTTTTTCTTTTTTTTCCCCCCGTATCGATTATCCCCCTGTGAGCCCTGACTCTGGGAAAATGTCTGTCACAATTCCACGTGTCCCGTCAGCCAACGAGATTTTTTCCATCGTTCGACTGGGTCGTTCGCGGATATCGCTCCATCTCCGCCACTTCCTTATTAATCGCGGCAAACGAACGAAACTCGATTAATTAATGTAGAAATAGGAGGAGGAGGTGCTAAAAACTTAAGCGACGTACGTCGGGACAATTAGAAACTTTGAAAACTTGGCCCCGAAGCATGAGGAACTAATCGGATTTTATTCATTACCGTGTTCTTAGCTGTAATCGTCACGCCCGACATTTCGCCAAGCCTTCAATCGTAGAAAGTCTCCGGGAACGTTAACAGAGCTTCTCCGAATACCGGGTAACGAAAAACAGTATAGGAGAAGAACGATATTTTCCTGTGTTTCGGTGGGGATTTTTCCCGACACTCTTTTCAAACAAAGGCAGATAAAAGAGGAAGAATCGGGTAAGGAACGAGCGTAAAGACGAACGCTACCCTTCATCGAGGAAATTTCGAAAGAGTTTGTCGAAATACTGCGTCTCCTCAAACATTCGCGTGTTTAGGTTAAATACCTGCCAGAATTGTCATTTAGAATCGGCTGCTCGAACCTGTCTGGAAGGTGCGCGACGTTGGCTGGAGCCGGAAAGAATAAGAATTCCAGCACAGCCGGATGAGCGAAATTGAAATGCAGCGGGAACCCGAACGACTTGACAGCCACGTTCGGGAAAAACTCGGAGATCTGGAAATGGCTGAAATATCGACACATCCGGCACAGGCTGCACTTATATTTACCTGCCGTGCGGCCCTGCCGTTTTCTTTACGACCGCTCTGCCGTCTGAATTTTTTATGCCTGGCTATTTGCATGTCCGGGACCACCGATGGGTACTACGTTTGATTGGCGAGAAATAACTTACTCGACAACCCCTTCGAACTACCCTCTCGGAAATGTGTCTCGCTCTACACGAAGGCGCCGAACTAACGGTAGTCGCTATAGTTTCTCATCGCATAAGTTGGCACATTCGATGAATTTCCTTTATTTTGTATCAAACTGATAAATCCTAATCGATACGTAAACTTTGGCTAGATCAGACAGCGATTAACTCTTTGCGGCACAGAGTTTCAGATGTAGCGACCATCATTCTCACCCTCGCCACTAGATGGATTCCGAATTCGAGGACTTGCGAGAAAGTCCTCGGAAAACCTCCAAATCTTATATATATATATACTATATAACTTCCCGTGTTTCCAATAGTATCCTAGCCAAAGGCAGGGCCAGCTAGGGTAGCCTTACTGATGTGTCCATTAGCAGGCCCGAGACGAAACGCATCCCTTCTTCCTTTTCCTACCGTCCCTTCTAGCTCCAGCACGACACTAAGGATACCTGTACCAGGCCGACGTAAACGACCGTGGCGAAGGACCCCCGTACAGATAATAAGATAGTCCCATGTTGCATAGAAATTTGGTTGCGTTTTAAATGAAACAAAATTAGTACATTTTTACTAATAAAAGAATCACATAATGTATAAACTAAAAATGTGCCACCGTGTATTGGCGGGACGCTTTTAATCCCAGTGTACCCCACAGAGTTAAAGCAGCTTCGAAACCCAACTTCCATGCATCGTTCAGTCGATCGACTAGATCGGTTACACCGATAGCGTGTTACCCCGTGGTACTGTAAATAGTGCCGATTCGTTTTTCTCTCATCCTCGTTCCTAGCAAAAATGTCGATTTTTGACATTTGACGCTCCACATATCGCGATAACTGCCCGAGTTGTCGAGACATGGATGTTAAGTTGACCGCGATATGCTCGCGAAACAGGTATACAAGCATAAAGGCTACCCGTTTAATCGACCGTCGGATTAGTCGACATTTTTGCAGCTGGCCAAGGAAACGGATTTCCGCGTAACCGAGGGCGAAAGTCAGCTGGGAATCGCGGCGTATCTTGCTCTGTATCCAGAGCGGAGGGAAACTTCCTACGGGGAAATAAGGAAGGCGCGCGGCTATTTTCCGTGAAAATTGTACTGCCTAACCTTGTACATGCATATTTCATTGGGAATGGCTGCGAGCCACGGGTCAGAGGAGACGTAGCCTCGGTGGCGCGCTCGGACCAGACCAAGGTGGACGAACTTGCGTGAACTTTGTCCGACTTAGTCCTCGAGGAGGCCGCGTTCGACCCTGGTGGCCCGTATCTTCCTCTCGTGATCCCAACCATCTTCGAGACCTCTTCGGTGTTTCTCGAATCTTATGCATACGGGACGCCCCGTGCTCGCTTCATACGTAGCGGAATGTTACCGACTCCTAAACGTCCCGACCCCTTCAAGTTCGCGCAGAGTTTTCCTCTCAAACTCTGGGCGCGGAGAAAATTTATTTAACACGCGAATTTGCGCCGTAGGGAAATCGGAAGCAATCAGTCGGGATGATGTTTCTTGGCACGTGTAATATTATTTTCCAACGAATGGTAGCAGACATTGGATAGAATTGTAAATATTATTCGATGGCATGAGGAATCCGACGCGTTATTAGTTCGACTGTCGCGTTATTAGATTATTTTATGCTTTCACGTGCCCTTACCTCACAATGGCGACGGAACTGTACGACACGCGTTGTTTACTTCGTGTCTTTATTCTAATTAATGGCTAATACCATTTGCTTACTTGTATAGCGACCCGCTAAAGGATGTCAAATATGTATATACACGTATTTGCTTAGGAGCACTGGTCCCACTTATCGACAGCACAAACACATGGGATTAACAGTTACGGTACACATCCCTACCGAGTTCCCTGGTATCGTTGTATACAAAAATGGCCGAGTCGGTTGTTTCTGCGAAAGATACGAGATTCTCCTTGCACGAGACTATCTCGTAACCCTTGAAGCTTCCTTCCCGGTTCCTCCTTGTCAGTTTTGAGTTACGTAATCCCTGCTGCACGGAAGCATCGGAATCCAGTGTTTCGCGTATGCGGAATCCGGTTTAGTTTCCGCAGAGAGATTCGGTGGGCAAAAAAGTCGTTAATATTCATTCCGTCGTCGGGCAAGGTTTTTCCATCGCGTTGTTTAACCGGCTCTCTGGTGTTCAGCTTGAACGCATGGATGGATGGGCGCGGCCGTGGTCCAAGTTCGTCCTCGGAACGCGATAAACGCGTTTCACGAGCGCTTGAATTCCGCGCGGAAGGGAAACTCGCGAAACGAGATTAGCCGAGTTAGTGGGATGAATCGGGCGCGCCCGCGCACTGGCCAGACGCAATATTTAACTTTTAAAGTCGTTTGCGATTGGCAAACATGCCGTGGTCCCGGAGTGCATGTCCCGTTACAGTTTCGCCGCGACGGCTGGTCAGGGAGTTACCTCAGCGAAGAAGCTCGCATGGCCTCCACGCATGACCAGCATAACGTTCTAGACCCGATGCACAAGTACGCGAGTCGAATCGGGTCAAGTTTCTTCGGTATCTGTCGAACATTGCATAAATCATTTATCGCGCCTCGTCTCCGTGCCCCGCCGCGAGCGTGGTATCAACTTTGAGTTTATTTCGTATTCCTGCTTTCTTACCGCTGGAATGGCGATCGTGGTCGAGTAAATTTTAAACATAACTTCGCGGTTGGAAAGTTGGAAATATCGCGTCTTCGTTTTTCCTCCGCTCCGAAGGAAACGGAGAGATAAGGGAAGTAGCGATTTTTATAGAAATATTTCGCAATCGTGTGCTGACTAGCTGCTCACCGCTGATCTCTTGGACCTTTCTGCCGGTGCATTGGCTCTCGAAGAATTCCTGTAATTCGTTATCGTATGATTAGGCTACCGAATAAACGGATGAACGGATAAATAGATGAGTAAATAAATAAAATACGCAGATGGCTCTGTAGCTGGCCGTAGAGGGCTGGGGAAGGTAATTCTTCTTCGTTGAAACTCGACGGTGACTCGAAGATCGATCGACGTTTCCCCGATAGACTGATCGATGTAACTATTTGGAAAAGAGGAGCACCGTGGTTAAATTGAAAATTCGCGGCTGAAAGGGAGCGTCTGGGAAGAATTCGCTGCTGCGAGGAACAATGATCGGCCCGTGTCTCGTTGCGCGTAACATCGTGTCGCCTGGGGGGCCGACCTCGAAAGTATGTCGAACGTTTCTTTTCTTCTCCTTGGAAGAACAAAAGCTCCGTCGCGAGCGCCTAAGTATTCGCCCGAGGCTCTGTCGCGTTACACGCGAAAACGAGATAAGATTCTGTGCGTAGCTCGTCTTTTGTGGATCGCGAAACGTATCGGGGGGCTGTATCGAACGGGGGGTGGGTGTAGCGGAGAAGAATGCAGGCAAACTCGGCGACGAAGGTGCTCGAGAACGCGTATTGTTCGCGCCTCGACATCCTTGCCGAAGGATACGGCGAACAAGAGGGTGAACGACGGGGTGAACGACGGGGTGAACGAGAGGGCGAGGGCGGGAAAGAAAAGAGAGGGACGGCGGGGAGGGAGTAAATTTCGCTGGTTCTCGTTCGCGCTTCGAGCCTGCACGATGTGGCTGTCGCGGTGCAAGCGCTGCATTTTTCAACTTCGCCTCCGCGAGACAATAGTCCACGCAAGAAGAGATAATTGCGCGGTAGAGCTTCTCCTCTCTCTTTCTCTTTCTCTCTCTCTCTCTCTCTCTCTCTCTCTCTCTTTTCCTTTTTTCCGTTCGTCGGGAGCGAAGAGGCCCGGTTAAATTAATCATCTGCTGCGCAAGCAAGGATTCCGTGGCCACGGTTTCGTCCGTTCCCCATTTACCGCGTGACTTTCCGCTAAAAGGGAGGATGAATTTTGTAGATTTCATAATTTTAAACAATGCGGTATACGTTCCTTTTGTGCCGCTTGGTTACCCGGGGCTCTCCATTATCTCGGCCTTCGGAACCTCGGATTACGCAACGCCGGTGACACCGCGTAAAGAATCTTCATCGAGTTCGAGGTCTCGTCGACGAAACGAGCGAGGCCGATATTCTCTCGTTACGGATAACCCTGACGCGAAGATTACGCGCGATACCACCCTATAACCGTGATCCACGAATTTCAACTGTCCGACCTGCACCCCTGGAAAACGTTTCTCGCAGTTGGGACACGTATAATGGAGTCGGTTCGCGGCGACACGGTTCGCAGCGACGAACTATGATTAACGGTTCGTTAAGGGGTCCCTAAGTCTGTGGCCCGAGTCGCTAATTAACTCGACGAGATGTCATCGTTCTTGCTGGCCAGGGAGAAAAAGGCGGTCGCTTCGGTGTGTAACGGTACCGAGAACAGGCGCGGATTCATAGAAACGCGTTGGGCAAAGTTTACGACTCAATTTTCGCCGGAATTTATTGTCGCGGAGCGACCGCGAAGAAACGGTAACGAGACCGCGTTTTATGGATGCTGAAATTGACCCCGGTGAGGAGGTAAATTCCGACGAAACAAACGTACGGGAAACACATTACTCCGTTCTGTCTTCGCTGTCCCCTATTTCAGCCCGTTCCGTTCGTGCCTCCAGGTCGCGGATTTATGCCAGAGTTTGCAACGTTTTCACCTAATCACGCGACCAGTCTACGCTCGTTCACGGCAATCATCGTCGAAGCTTTCCGTTCGAACGCTCGTCGTTGCCGCCGAGTGAAATTCTAGCACGCGTTTACACGCGAAATCTCAGTTACGGTATTACCTTTCTAAACACGCTCGATTATGGGAGAAGAGGACGCGATACGCGACGAGATGGGAAATTGATTCGTGGATACCTCGCGCTACCTGGCGTCGATAGCCATCGCGCGATGCGCCAAGCGGTCGTCGTAACGGTCGAATCTGCTAGAAAAATGATTACGGATCTTATTATTACCGGAGCTGCGTGATCGAGGTTACGAAGAGCCGTGTAATTAATAAACGGAAATGGAAAATTAACATTTCTCTCGAGACGAAGATTTAACATTGTCCAATGACCTAGTAACGGAAAGAAACGAAGAAAATTTATCGTTCGAATTTTACAACGATATTTTCACCGCTTCTTCTTGTTCCTCGAAACGTTCCACTCGCGTGCCTTGGATTTAAGCTGTTTTTTCGCTGTAATCGCGATATATGTACGTAGATATATAGGAACAGCTCGTGTCTGCGCGAGTAGATTAGGAAGACTCGCCACACGCTCCGGCTCACGGAGCCAGGGAACAGCGGCGGAAAAATGTCGATGCGGTTTAATCAACGTAAATGCTACGAGACGTGGAAGAGGAAGAAAAAGAAAAAGAGTTGGAGCATCGCGTGGCACATCACGGGAGAATAGGCGAAAATCGAAGGAGCGGCAGCCCGTGTAATTTCTACGAGCTTTTTATTCGACGAATTATCCCACGGTTTCGGGATCCAACGATTCCCGTGCTTTTTTAATTACTCATCGTGATCGTGCGTTTCATTAGTCGGTCCACTTGACAAACGCGATAAAAAAGGGGGGAAAGAAGCGTCGGAAAAAGTCGAGTCGCGTCTGAAATAGTCGCGCAATTGTGACGAGTTTTTGCGTTTTCAGACGCGAGCAAAACGCTTCGCGAATCTAGTTTATAACTCCGCTTCGGGGTGGACAATTGCGGACGAAACGTTCGTTTCGCGCAAGTTTCCCGAGGCTAGGTTTATTAACGCCTTGTACATCGACGGATTTCGCGCGGCGTTTCGAAAATCCGTGGAAGCTGCGCGTCCGAAGAGGACCTAGGTGGACGGAAACGTGGATTCGCCTGTTGGGAAACGCGATAATAAAGCACGGTAGAACCGGATTGAACTACGAACGAAATATAAATTCAACGGTTAAACGCGAATAACGGAGCCGAAGAAAAGTTAAACGATCGTGAAATCGTTAAGTACGACGCTGTAAACGGAGTACATGGAGGGAATAAGTCGTTGATTGCATAGCGGATTTCTGTGGATTACCTGGAGGAACGTTTGTAGTCAAGGTCCGTTGACTTCTTTAAAAGGAAAGTGTGCCCGACAAAGGAGTAAATAGCCTGTGACAATGTTCGCGAGTCTTCAGAGAATAAAGGTCCACGACCTCGGAGTCTGCTACTCTTTCTTCAATCTCTTTCGCTTCTCGTTACTTTTAAAATGGTTTATTCTTCGTCTAATAGCGACCGCGAGATGACTAGATCGTACAATCGGTGGGAGATTAAGGTAACCATTTTTTCGTTTGCTACCGGGAGCTAATTGTTTCAAACTACTAAAGAGCTACGATTTAATAACACTGTCCAGAGATAGTTTCCACGTTAAACAGAAATTCTCGTCTCGCTCGATATCGTTATTCTTCTTTTTTTTGCAACATGCGTTTATTAAAGTCTCTGGGTATTTACAGAACAAATAACAAACACGATAAATATCCTTAAACGTATAGTTCTATAGCTAAGTTTATGAAACTAAAGACTCTGAGACAGATTACGCGTAGTTTACAGGTAGTTTACAGGTAGTTGCGCTTATTGCTATATGGGGAGGTAGTAAATAGGGAGCACTTGATCTATGTTATATATATTACGCATAAATATTTCGGATAAGGTTGAATGGTTTTGAGAGAGGCATATAGTAAAGAACATATGCAGGTCATTAAAATATTTTTAAATGGAATCGTACATTTTTTATGTATACACGACGATAAATTCGCTCTCAATTAATGCTTTTCGATCCTAGCTAAGTAATCCGTATTTTCTATTTCGCATCGAATTTCCCAAAACGTCAGTTAGTAGCAATTTTTTTTTTATCTATAATCGTAATACCCCGTCTTTTTATCTGTAATCGTAATACCCCGTTCTTTTTTTAAACTATAATCGTAATACCCCGTTTTTTTTATCTATAATCGATCAAAGTACAATTTCGATATAATTCGTATTTAGCGATAAAAATTTGATCACGCGTAATTCTGAAAGAGAACGCAGAGTACAGCTCTCTAAGCCGAGCAATATGAATAGGTGCCGCTGCTCGATGCTTTAATTTACGACCTCGTCTTATCGTCGCCACTGCTACACGTTCTATGCCTCGTATCGAAAATGCGAAATAAATTTCTCCACGCTTTGTATCCGAAGCGTTAATTAGGTGCACGTCCAAGCAACGTTCATAAAATCTCGCGCCCGTTTCGAGGCGACACGTAAACGCTTTTTGTGTCACGACTACGTTGATCCAGGGTGCTTAAGAGTCTCGGCGCGAGGCTGGTCTGAGAGGGCCAGAAGTTCGAGAATTAAGAATTACGGTTGCCTGGCTGACGCTGGGGCACGAGCAGTGACACTTGGAAAGTCGTATGAAAGTTTTAATTGAAAGCAACACGGGCAGAATCGCGTTCGAGTAGACCAAAGTGGCGCGGATTAGACGCTAAGCTTCCGCCGATAGAAACACGATCAACGACGCGAAAATCGAACACCTCGATTCCGATCGCGATTCTTCAACTCGGTCAAGCTTTCCGCGACTGTTCGACTCGCGAAAGCACTCGGTTATGATCGATCACGCTCCTTTACCGTAGCTACTCTTTGAACGCGCGAACGCAAATTAGCACACCGGTTTTCTCTTTTAGCGTCCCGGCGTGACTCAGCCTGGCAGCGTTTCGGATCGGCAGTATTTCGACATTGCGATTCTGCAGCGGAGGCCTGCGATCGTAAACTCCGGAATTACTGTCGGCAGAAGCGAAACCGCGCTGGGTCGGTTGTTGTAAGCCGGTCCCGGAAGAAGGGGCGCGGGAGAGGCGCGTAATGACCTTAACAATCGACATGATTCGAGCTCTCTTCCTCGATGACTGTCATAGTTGAACGCTGATAAGCTTCCTCGGTGTTTCCAACACGCCGGCTGCTCGGCTTATCCTCCTGCCGGAAACGAGGCTCTTCGAATTCGTCGCCGATTAATTCCAACAATTTTTCCTCGATACCAAGATGGACGATCGGACAACCAGTGACGAGTCTAATAGGAGGACGGTCTAATAGCGAGGAAAAGCGTGGAACGGAGGATGGAAATTTGAGAAAATAGCTTGTAGCTTATCGAGGTAATGGTTTCTGCACGCGGAATATTATATGATATATCGAGAAAGTTGGCGACGGGGAAATGAGTGAAGATAAGCGGGTGGGGGTCGCGTATACACGCGGCAATGAGTACCCACACATACACACACACACACACATATATATATATATATGAATAATTTATGAAGTGGCACGTTGAAATAATAAATTGCTAGGCCAGCCAGAGAGAGACTCCGCGGTCGCAGGAAAAGAAAGCAGGTGCTCGGGGTTAGTTACGAGTTACGGTTAATTAAGACATTTCCATACTGGTTCTAAGGCAGCGGGTATTCCACTTTCAGCTGCGCTATTCGTCGTTCCCTCGCGAGACCGAGTAACCGAGAACGTTGTTCACTGGCATCGGTGCTGGGAATCGTTTATCGGGCAACGCGTAGAAAACGCGCTGCAGCCGCCGCTCCGAGTCACCGCGATTTCGACGTTTTGTTCCCGCGCGGAAGAAAAATCGCGCAACGGCCGTGGCCGGAAGGCTGCTCGGAAGCAGCGGAAACGGCGTTCAGTCAGTGGCCCTGGTTGAATGTCGATGTGCAGTTACCCGTAAGTGCACCGGCGGGAAAGCAAGAGTTTAAGGAGCAGCTCGATGACGTCGTTGGCGAGAAAAACGCGTTCCACGTTCCCCGTGGACGAAGGGGACTCGAAGACGAAGGACAGCGCGAAAGAGAGGAAGCGAGGGAACGAGGAGAGACAAAGAGCGAAGGGGAAGAGAGACAGAACGGTGTTAGAAGAAGCGACGGTAGAAACTGGAAGGGAAAAATCGCCCAGCAAGACGGATAAACGCGTTTATGAGGGAAGACACGAGAGAGAGAGAGAGAGAGGAGAATAGCTGGACGGGAGAAAAAGGGGTCGGGGGGTTGGGAGAGAAAACGACGTACATTAACAACATGATGGACGGCGGACGCGGTCTGTCTACGATACCCAACCGACAGCGTAATGCACAGAAGTTGCAGGGGAATTGCCCTGGCGTGGATGGCGTTGGGCGAGGGGGGCACGCACGTAACCATTAGACGCCCACGCGACGAGTACGGAATCGCAAGAGAGAGAGTGAGAGAGGGAGCCCGGTCGGAGGGACGACACGGCCTGGTGCCACGCCGGCCGTGGAAGAAGTCGAACGAGTCGACGACGAGATCCGAGGAAGAGCAATCGAACTTTCCTCCGTTTGTTTTCCCTGCAAATTCCACGGATCCAGCTGCTTCCGCTTATTTTAATCGGGGAACAGCGTCGAATTCGTCGAATGGATATCGGTTCGTCTTCGTGCTCGAGCGGACGGGAAGTTTAACGGGACGCCGCAAAGGATAATCCATTGTGCGGCGAGGAGAGAAAAGAGAGAGAAAAGAGAAAAACAGCGTAGCTAGGAAAAGTGGTTCGAACTCGTATCGGGCACGGGTGAGATTCTTTAGGTATCGTTGTCTTTCCCGTTCCAACCTCTACGCCCTGCCCTCTTTCTCTCTCCCCCTCTCTCTTTTAATTTCCTCGTAACTGGAAATAAACGTTCCTCGGATAATTAACTTCGTTCAATTTTTCCCCGGCTGTCTGCCCGTACTTTTATAAATATACCGCAATTTTCTTTATAAGGAAACGATTGCGCGCCAGCGTATCGGGCGATTCCGTTCCTTAATGAAATCATAATTCTCGTGGAATTTATAGAGGAGAAAATCGGTTAAACTGTCATTCTCTTACTCCGAGTAATTTCGTTGCCTTTGTGGTCCCATTAATCGGATTACCGATCGCGATATAGAAACTAAACGTGTCGATAATCCGCTTACTTTTCCACCACCCGCCGAGAGGGTGCATTAGCATTTCAGGCGTCGTAAATCGGAACGCGCGTCTTCGTCGATGAACCCCGCGATCCCGTAATGGAGGATAAAGTCACCGAACGATGACTGGCGATCGAGCCGGCTTTATGACGAAACCGTAACAGGTTGTCGGTTATTGCTAGCCGGGACTAGGGAGAAAGCATCGCGTCGTTCGGCGTTATTGCAGACTCGCCGTTTATAATCGTCGAAACTGAAACGAGATCTGCAGTCAGCTACGATTGCAAATGGCATCGATGGTCTGCACACGTGTACAGCTTCGTCGATATTGCCGTCGATCGGGATTCGCGCAGGAGTTAACGCGTTATCCGTGCACCGGATCCGCGTCGAGTGCATAGCATTTTCGTTCCCGAGTATACGGCGGCTCTGGAAAAACCGGCGCACTCGCGAAACCGCGAACTTCTTCTTTAAGAGCCGTCGTAGATTATCGTTTCGGATCTGCGTAAATCGTAATTGCACCATCGTTTGCGAATCAACCGGTGCGCGTTGTAAATTTGCAACCGGGCGTGAACGCTCTCCGGCCGCATAAATCGGGCAACGTTAGCAATCCGTCAGCTCTTCGCGATCGATTATCGCCGTGGTTTAGCGGAATCAATCGAATATAATTTATCGAACGTTATCGCGAATCCTCCGCGGTTTCCTCCCCTGCACCCTCTGTCTGCCCCGCGCCTCCGGTTCGAGAGAGCAGCGTCGCTTCAGGCGACGTCTGTTATCGATTATGCGGGCAAACTTATTAGACAGCGATTAGCTGTTATTCGCATGCAACGCACTGACCCTATTTCTCTCCTACTGGTGCATAGGGTTAACCGCAAACCCGCAGACCTCGTCATAGTCATCGTCGTAACTGTCGACGACCAGCTTGTCTTCACCCTCCGCTCCTCCGGGGATCTATCTGAACTATTAGCGCGCGCACAAGTGCGCGGATATTACCAGCGTGATTAACGTTTTCGGATATCGAGTGTATTTTTCTTACGTACGTTTAATTTCCCGGGCAATTCTGCCTCCAGCGGTTCCATCGGTCCTTGTCTAAATCCGATTAAGTCCGTATCTATTTCTGGTAGATTATCGAAAGTCTGTTTGCCCGTGTCTTTCCCGAATTTTCTCGTACCGTATAATTTATTCGACTAATTAGCATATACGTTGGTTACACGCTTCGCACACTTGGCTACAAGATCTCGGATTATTTCCTCCATCGTGTTTCAACCTTAATACTTCCGGTAGGTGGGTGTAAAGATAGTACTACGACGCTTGGCGATGTCGCTCAAACGAATACGATACTTGACGTAAAACCCGGTACAAGGATGACTCGAAGAAAACTAACTGCTCTTGACGCCGGAAATAAATAACCTTATCGTCCGTAATTAAACTCGAATGTATAATATACACGGTGAATTTTCGTCGAAGCATCTCTTTCGTATTAATCGCAATAGTTAGAACGATATTCGCGGGTCGCGATGTAAATTCGTTGATAAGCCATCGTTTTATCACATAGCGAAGCACGCGCATGCGGTGGAGAGCTGCGTGTACGCGAAGAATGTTCGCTATTCGAGCAGCAAGGTGGAATGTGCGTAACGTAGCGTGAACCCTCTGGCGGCTTGGGTGGAGACGGGTTTCACGCAACCACCTGTGCTCGCAGGTCAGCGTTTCCGGTTAATATGCCACTCGTCGTTTTACTCACGCTTTTACCGTTTCACTGCCGGAGAGCAAAGCACTCGTAAGCAACGGCCTCTGCGCCTTTATTCGGAGCGTTTCGATCGGAATCGAGGGAAACGTTAATTGCCACTGCGAAACGGAATATGATCGAAATCTGTGTCGCTCGCTTGTCTGATCGCAGTGAACGACGGTGATTTGCATTGTAAATTAGCTCCGAAGGTGGAGCTCCCGTACTTTGCATTTTCGTCCCATCGTTCGCGACACAAAACCAAGTCTACTTTTCGAAATATCCTTGTCTCCTGTGACGAGAAGGAGAAAAGGAAGAGAGCGGAGCGTTCTCCGAGAAAATCTAAGGAAGGAGAAGAGCAAGATATAAAATTCATTGTTTTACAACCGTCTGCCACCACGACTCGACTGCAATTGCGCCAAACGTGAGCTCGATGCCAAACGTTCGCCGCTTTGACAGAAGACGCGCACGACACTGAGATCGTTTAAACTCCGCGTATAAAATTCAAAGTTCCTTCAGAGACGAGATAATATTCAACGTTTCCTCGGATCGATGTTCCATCCGTTGATTCGACGATTCTTTTCCTCGTCGCGAGTTTAAGAAACTACCCCTAACCCGGTCTCCCGACGTCGCGAGTTAACGGCGAGAAACGAGCGACGCGCGCGTGTATGGCTTGGAAATGGAATTCGTTCGAGGGTTTTGATCGCTTCGTAATTAATTCTCTTTGTATCGAGCATCCCTGGAAATCCTTAATTATCGCGTTTGTCGACGTCTGCCCGACACCCTGCGGACAGTGGATGGCAGCTTCAGCGGATCAGAGGCGATGCCTCGAAGGTGTGCCATTCACTTCGCTTATTGCGATTCCCAAGAGTTCGCGGCGAATAATAATATATATCTAGATGAACCTGATGCCTCCTGATGAAATTACATCCAGTCGGTTTTTTCTTCCTCCTACGTGAGCAGCGTGAGTCATTCTCCCACACTATCGACCTGCCTTGTTCGCCACGCATGCCAAAAATACTCCACGCGATCCATACCTGCATGCGATCGTTCTGAAATCTCGCGCAAACGATTCGCACGCTTTTTCCACCTCGCGACGTTCCTCGAGTTAATCTTGTTCGGTTCACCGGGACGTTTTCGGTGAAATAAATTTAGGCGAATTTAGCTGCAGCGAGAGTAGAGATTCGGAGCAACGCGCTCCATTTTCGCGAAGAGACGGCGAACGCGAAGATTTTTCCGCGATACGAGAATCGAGTTGACGTGCTTCCATATGGGAAGCGAAACGCGCTACCGTAGCGAGCGTAGATCCGCGATTCAGCGACAACCGATGTATTAATCTTGCCGAGATATGTAAATTTCGACACGTTTCCGGTGCTGCACTCGCGGCGAAATGTAAACCGCGCGAGTCGGGACATCGTCGAGCGGGTAACAAGGGCTCGTGGAAATCTAGATCCCGTTCGCGAAGACGTCGGTTGACCGGATGAGGACAGAGAATAGGGAAACAGGGGTTGGAAGTCGAAGACGGTGGATCAGCGGCAGGCGGTGCTCTCTTTAGCGGCTACCCGAAGGGGAAGGGGTCCCTAAGTCTGTGGCCCGAGTCGCTAATTAACTCGACGAGATGTCATCGTTCTTGCTGGCCAGGGAGAAAAAGGCGGTCGCTTCGGTGTGTAACGGTACCGAGAACAGGCGCGGATTCATAGAAACGCGTTGGGCAAAGTTTACGACTCAATTTTCGCCGGAATTTATTGTCGCGGAGCGACCGCGAAGAAACGGTAACGAGACCGCGTTTTATGGATGCTGAAATTGACCCCGGTGAGGAGGTAAATTCCGACGAAACAAACGTACGGGAAACACATTACTCCGTTCTGTCTTCGCTGTCCCCTATTTCAGCCCGTTCCGTTCGTGCCTCCAGGTCGCGGATTTATGCCAGAGTTTGCAACGTTTTCACCTAATCACGCGACCAGTCTACGCTCGTTCACGGCAATCATCGTCGAAGCTTTCCGTTCGAACGCTCGTCGTTGCCGCCGAGTGAAATTCTAGCACGCGTTTACACGCGAAATCTCAGTTACGGTATTACCTTTCTAAACACGCTCGATTATGGGAGAAGAGGACGCGATACGCGACGAGATGGGAAATTGATTCGTGGATACCTCGCGCTACCTGGCGTCGATAGCCATCGCGCGATGCGCCAAGCGGTCGTCGTAACGGTCGAATCTGCTAGAAAAATGATTACGGATCTTATTATTACCGGAGCTGCGTGATCGAGGTTACGAAGAGCCGTGTAATTAATAAACGGAAATGGAAAATTAACATTTCTCTCGAGACGAAGATTTAACATTGTCCAATGACCTAGTAACGGAAAGAAACGAAGAAAATTTATCGTTCGAATTTTACAACGATATTTTCACCGCTTCTTCTTGTTCCTCGAAACGTTCCACTCGCGTGCCTTGGATTTAAGCTGTTTTTTCGCTGTAATCGCGATATATGTACGTAGATATATAGGAACAGCTCGTGTCTGCGCGAGTAGATTAGGAAGACTCGCCACACGCTCCGGCTCACGGAGCCAGGGAACAGCGGCGGAAAAATGTCGATGCGGTTTAATCAACGTAAATGCTACGAGACGTGGAAGAGGAAGAAAAAGAAAAAGAGTTGGAGCATCGCGTGGCACATCACGGGAGAATAGGCGAAAATCGAAGGAGCGGCAGCCCGTGTAATTTCTACGAGCTTTTTATTCGACGAATTATCCCACGGTTTCGGGATCCAACGATTCCCGTGCTTTTTTAATTACTCATCGTGATCGTGCGTTTCATTAGTCGGTCCACTTGACAAACGCGATAAAAAAGGGGGGAAAGAAGCGTCGGAAAAAGTCGAGTCGCGTCTGAAATAGTCGCGCAATTGTGACGAGTTTTTGCGTTTTCAGACGCGAGCAAAACGCTTCGCGAATCTAGTTTATAACTCCGCTTCGGGGTGGACAATTGCGGACGAAACGTTCGTTTCGCGCAAGTTTCCCGAGGCTAGGTTTATTAACGCCTTGTACATCGACGGATTTCGCGCGGCGTTTCGAAAATCCGTGGAAGCTGCGCGTCCGAAGAGGACCTAGGTGGACGGAAACGTGGATTCGCCTGTTGGGAAACGCGATAATAAAGCACGGTAGAACCGGATTGAACTACGAACGAAATATAAATTCAACGGTTAAACGCGAATAACGGAGCCGAAGAAAAGTTAAACGATCGTGAAATCGTTAAGTACGACGCTGTAAACGGAGTACATGGAGGGAATAAGTCGTTGATTGCATAGCGGATTTCTGTGGATTACCTGGAGGAACGTTTGTAGTCAAGGTCCGTTGACTTCTTTAAAAGGAAAGTGTGCCCGACAAAGGAGTAAATAGCCTGTGACAATGTTCGCGAGTCTTCAGAGAATAAAGGTCCACGACCTCGGAGTCTGCTACTCTTTCTTCAATCTCTTTCGCTTCTCGTTACTTTTAAAATGGTTTATTCTTCGTCTAATAGCGACCGCGAGATGACTAGATCGTACAATCGGTGGGAGATTAAGGTAACCATTTTTTCGTTTGCTACCGGGAGCTAATTGTTTCAAACTACTAAAGAGCTACGATTTAATAACACTGTCCAGAGATAGTTTCCACGTTAAACAGAAATTCTCGTCTCGCTCGATATCGTTATTCTTCTTTTTTTTGCAACATGCGTTTATTAAAGTCTCTGGGTATTTACAGAACAAATAACAAACACGATAAATATCCTTAAACGTATAGTTCTATAGCTAAGTTTATGAAACTAAAGACTCTGAGACAGATTACGCGTAGTTTACAGGTAGTTTACAGGTAGTTGCGCTTATTGCTATATGGGGAGGTAGTAAATAGGGAGCACTTGATCTATGTTATATATATTACGCATAAATATTTCGGATAAGGTTGAATGGTTTTGAGAGAGGCATATAGTAAAGAACATATGCAGGTCATTAAAATATTTTTAAATGGAATCGTACATTTTTTATGTATACACGACGATAAATTCGCTCTCAATTAATGCTTTTCGATCCTAGCTAAGTAATCCGTATTTTCTATTTCGCATCGAATTTCCCAAAACGTCAGTTAGTAGCAATTTTTTTTTTATCTATAATCGTAATACCCCGTCTTTTTATCTGTAATCGTAATACCCCGTTCTTTTTTTAAACTATAATCGTAATACCCCGTTTTTTTTATCTATAATCGATCAAAGTACAATTTCGATATAATTCGTATTTAGCGATAAAAATTTGATCACGCGTAATTCTGAAAGAGAACGCAGAGTACAGCTCTCTAAGCCGAGCAATATGAATAGGTGCCGCTGCTCGATGCTTTAATTTACGACCTCGTCTTATCGTCGCCACTGCTACACGTTCTATGCCTCGTATCGAAAATGCGAAATAAATTTCTCCACGCTTTGTATCCGAAGCGTTAATTAGGTGCACGTCCAAGCAACGTTCATAAAATCTCGCGCCCGTTTCGAGGCGACACGTAAACGCTTTTTGTGTCACGACTACGTTGATCCAGGGTGCTTAAGAGTCTCGGCGCGAGGCTGGTCTGAGAGGGCCAGAAGTTCGAGAATTAAGAATTACGGTTGCCTGGCTGACGCTGGGGCACGAGCAGTGACACTTGGAAAGTCGTATGAAAGTTTTAATTGAAAGCAACACGGGCAGAATCGCGTTCGAGTAGACCAAAGTGGCGCGGATTAGACGCTAAGCTTCCGCCGATAGAAACACGATCAACGACGCGAAAATCGAACACCTCGATTCCGATCGCGATTCTTCAACTCGGTCAAGCTTTCCGCGACTGTTCGACTCGCGAAAGCACTCGGTTATGATCGATCACGCTCCTTTACCGTAGCTACTCTTTGAACGCGCGAACGCAAATTAGCACACCGGTTTTCTCTTTTAGCGTCCCGGCGTGACTCAGCCTGGCAGCGTTTCGGATCGGCAGTATTTCGACATTGCGATTCTGCAGCGGAGGCCTGCGATCGTAAACTCCGGAATTACTGTCGGCAGAAGCGAAACCGCGCTGGGTCGGTTGTTGTAAGCCGGTCCCGGAAGAAGGGGCGCGGGAGAGGCGCGTAATGACCTTAACAATCGACATGATTCGAGCTCTCTTCCTCGATGACTGTCATAGTTGAACGCTGATAAGCTTCCTCGGTGTTTCCAACACGCCGGCTGCTCGGCTTATCCTCCTGCCGGAAACGAGGCTCTTCGAATTCGTCGCCGATTAATTCCAACAATTTTTCCTCGATACCAAGATGGACGATCGGACAACCAGTGACGAGTCTAATAGGAGGACGGTCTAATAGCGAGGAAAAGCGTGGAACGGAGGATGGAAATTTGAGAAAATAGCTTGTAGCTTATCGAGGTAATGGTTTCTGCACGCGGAATATTATATGATATATCGAGAAAGTTGGCGACGGGGAAATGAGTGAAGATAAGCGGGTGGGGGTCGCGTATACACGCGGCAATGAGTACCCACACATACACACACACACACACATATATATATATATATGAATAATTTATGAAGTGGCACGTTGAAATAATAAATTGCTAGGCCAGCCAGAGAGAGACTCCGCGGTCGCAGGAAAAGAAAGCAGGTGCTCGGGGTTAGTTACGAGTTACGGTTAATTAAGACATTTCCATACTGGTTCTAAGGCAGCGGGTATTCCACTTTCAGCTGCGCTATTCGTCGTTCCCTCGCGAGACCGAGTAACCGAGAACGTTGTTCACTGGCATCGGTGCTGGGAATCGTTTATCGGGCAACGCGTAGAAAACGCGCTGCAGCCGCCGCTCCGAGTCACCGCGATTTCGACGTTTTGTTCCCGCGCGGAAGAAAAATCGCGCAACGGCCGTGGCCGGAAGGCTGCTCGGAAGCAGCGGAAACGGCGTTCAGTCAGTGGCCCTGGTTGAATGTCGATGTGCAGTTACCCGTAAGTGCACCGGCGGGAAAGCAAGAGTTTAAGGAGCAGCTCGATGACGTCGTTGGCGAGAAAAACGCGTTCCACGTTCCCCGTGGACGAAGGGGACTCGAAGACGAAGGACAGCGCGAAAGAGAGGAAGCGAGGGAACGAGGAGAGACAAAGAGCGAAGGGGAAGAGAGACAGAACGGTGTTAGAAGAAGCGACGGTAGAAACTGGAAGGGAAAAATCGCCCAGCAAGACGGATAAACGCGTTTATGAGGGAAGACACGAGAGAGAGAGAGAGAGAGGAGAATAGCTGGACGGGAGAAAAAGGGGTCGGGGGGTTGGGAGAGAAAACGACGTACATTAACAACATGATGGACGGCGGACGCGGTCTGTCTACGATACCCAACCGACAGCGTAATGCACAGAAGTTGCAGGGGAATTGCCCTGGCGTGGATGGCGTTGGGCGAGGGGGGCACGCACGTAACCATTAGACGCCCACGCGACGAGTACGGAATCGCAAGAGAGAGAGTGAGAGAGGGAGCCCGGTCGGAGGGACGACACGGCCTGGTGCCACGCCGGCCGTGGAAGAAGTCGAACGAGTCGACGACGAGATCCGAGGAAGAGCAATCGAACTTTCCTCCGTTTGTTTTCCCTGCAAATTCCACGGATCCAGCTGCTTCCGCTTATTTTAATCGGGGAACAGCGTCGAATTCGTCGAATGGATATCGGTTCGTCTTCGTGCTCGAGCGGACGGGAAGTTTAACGGGACGCCGCAAAGGATAATCCATTGTGCGGCGAGGAGAGAAAAGAGAGAGAAAAGAGAAAAACAGCGTAGCTAGGAAAAGTGGTTCGAACTCGTATCGGGCACGGGTGAGATTCTTTAGGTATCGTTGTCTTTCCCGTTCCAACCTCTACGCCCTGCCCTCTTTCTCTCTCCCCCTCTCTCTTTTAATTTCCTCGTAACTGGAAATAAACGTTCCTCGGATAATTAACTTCGTTCAATTTTTCCCCGGCTGTCTGCCCGTACTTTTATAAATATACCGCAATTTTCTTTATAAGGAAACGATTGCGCGCCAGCGTATCGGGCGATTCCGTTCCTTAATGAAATCATAATTCTCGTGGAATTTATAGAGGAGAAAATCGGTTAAACTGTCATTCTCTTACTCCGAGTAATTTCGTTGCCTTTGTGGTCCCATTAATCGGATTACCGATCGCGATATAGAAACTAAACGTGTCGATAATCCGCTTACTTTTCCACCACCCGCCGAGAGGGTGCATTAGCATTTCAGGCGTCGTAAATCGGAACGCGCGTCTTCGTCGATGAACCCCGCGATCCCGTAATGGAGGATAAAGTCACCGAACGATGACTGGCGATCGAGCCGGCTTTATGACGAAACCGTAACAGGTTGTCGGTTATTGCTAGCCGGGACTAGGGAGAAAGCATCGCGTCGTTCGGCGTTATTGCAGACTCGCCGTTTATAATCGTCGAAACTGAAACGAGATCTGCAGTCAGCTACGATTGCAAATGGCATCGATGGTCTGCACACGTGTACAGCTTCGTCGATATTGCCGTCGATTCGCGCAGGAGTTAACGCGTTATCCGTGCACCGGATCCGCGTCGAGTGCATAGCATTTTCGTTCCCGAGTATACGGCGGCTCTGGAAAAACCGGCGCACTCGCGAAACCGCGAACTTCTTCTTTAAGAGCCGTCGTAGATTATCGTTTCGGATCTGCGTAAATCGTAATTGCACCATCGTTTGCGAATCAACCGGTGCGCGTTGTAAATTTGCAACCGGGCGTGAACGCTCTCCGGCCGCATAAATCGGGCAACGTTAGCAATCCGTCAGCTCTTCGCGATCGATTATCGCCGTGGTTTAGCGGAATCAATCGAATATAATTTATCGAACGTTATCGCGAATCCTCCGCGGTTTCCTCCCCTGCACCCTCTGTCTGCCCCGCGCCTCCGGTTCGAGAGAGCAGCGTCGCTTCAGGCGACGTCTGTTATCGATTATGCGGGCAAACTTATTAGACAGCGATTAGCTGTTATTCGCATGCAACGCACTGACCCTATTTCTCTCCTACTGGTGCATAGGGTTAACCGCAAACCCGCAGACCTCGTCATAGTCATCGTCGTAACTGTCGACGACCAGCTTGTCTTCACCCTCCGCTCCTCCGGGGATCTATCTGAACTATTAGCGCGCGCACAAGTGCGCGGATATTACCAGCGTGATTAACGTTTTCGGATATCGAGTGTATTTTTCTTACGTACGTTTAATTTCCCGGGCAATTCTGCCTCCAGCGGTTCCATCGGTCCTTGTCTAAATCCGATTAAGTCCGTATCTATTTCTGGTAGATTATCGAAAGTCTGTTTGCCCGTGTCTTTCCCGAATTTTCTCGTACCGTATAATTTATTCGACTAATTAGCATATACGTTGGTTACACGCTTCGCACACTTGGCTACAAGATCTCGGATTATTTCCTCCATCGTGTTTCAACCTTAATACTTCCGGTAGGTGGGTGTAAAGATAGTACTACGACGCTTGGCGATGTCGCTCAAACGAATACGATACTTGACGTAAAACCCGGTACAAGGATGACTCGAAGAAAACTAACTGCTCTTGACGCCGGAAATAAATAACCTTATCGTCCGTAATTAAACTCGAATGTATAATATACACGGTGAATTTTCGTCGAAGCATCTCTTTCGTATTAATCGCAATAGTTAGAACGATATTCGCGAGTCGCGATGTAAATTCGTTGATAAGCCATCGTTTTATCACATAGCGAAGCACGCGCATGCGGTGGAGAGCTGCGTGTACGCGAAGAATGTTCGCTATTCGAGCAGCAAGGTGGAATGTGCGTAACGTAGCGTGAACCCTCTGGCGGCTTGGGTGGAGACGGGTTTCACGCAACCACCTGTGCTCGCAGGTCAGCGTTTCCGGTTAATATGCCACTCGTCGTTTTACTCACGCTTTTACCGTTTCACTGCCGGAGAGCAAAGCACTCGTAAGCAACGGCCTCTGCGCCTTTATTCGGAGCGTTTCGATCGGAATCGAGGGAAACGTTAATTGCCACTGCGAAACGGAATATGATCGAAATCTGTGTCGCTCGCTTGTCTGATCGCAGTGAACGACGGTGATTTGCATTGTAAATTAGCTCCGAAGGTGGAGCTCCCGTACTTTGCATTTTCGTCCCATCGTTCGCGACACAAAACCAAGTCTACTTTTCGAAATATCCTTGTCTCCTGTGACGAGAAGGAGAAAAGGAAGAGAGCGGAGCGTTCTCCGAGAAAATCTAAGGAAGGAGAAGAGCAAGATATAAAATTCATTGTTTTACAACCGTCTGCCACCACGACTCGACTGCAATTGCGCCAAACGTGAGCTCGATGCCAAACGTTCGCCGCTTTGACAGAAGACGCGCACGACACTGAGATCGTTTAAACTCCGCGTATAAAATTCAAAGTTCCTTCAGAGACGAGATAATATTCAACGTTTCCTCGGATCGATGTTCCATCCGTTGATTCGACGATTCTTTTCCTCGTCGCGAGTTTAAGAAACTACCCCTAACCCGGTCTCCCGACGTCGCGAGTTAACGGCGAGAAACGAGCGACGCGCGCGTGTATGGCTTGGAAATGGAATTCGTTCGAGGGTTTTGATCGCTTCGTAATTAATTCTCTTTGTATCGAGCATCCCTGGAAATCCTTAATTATCGCGTTTGTCGACGTCTGCCCGACACCCTGCGGACAGTGGATGGCAGCTTCAGCGGATCAGAGGCGATGCCTCGAAGGTGTGCCATTCACTTCGCTTATTGCGATTCCCAAGAGTTCGCGGCGAATAATAATATATATCTAGATGAACCTGATGCCTCCTGATGAAATTACATCCAGTCGGTTTTTTCTTCCTCCTACGTGAGCAGCGTGAGTCATTCTCCCACACTATCGACCTGCCTTGTTCGCCACGCATGCCAAAAATACTCCACGCGATCCATACCTGCATGCGATCGTTCTGAAATCTCGCGCAAACGATTCGCACGCTTTTTCCACCTCGCGACGTTCCTCGAGTTAATCTTGTTCGGTTCACCGGGACGTTTTCGGTGAAATAAATTTAGGCGAATTTAGCTGCAGCGAGAGTAGAGATTCGGAGCAACGCGCTCCATTTTCGCGAAGAGACGGCGAACGCGAAGATTTTTCCGCGATACGAGAATCGAGTTGACGTGCTTCCATATGGGAAGCGAAACGCGCTACCGTAGCGAGCGTAGATCCGCGATTCAGCGACAACCGATGTATTAATCTTGCCGAGATATGTAAATTTCGACACGTTTCCCGTGCTGCACTCGCGGCGAAATGTAAACCGCGCGAGTCGGGACATCGTCGAGCGGGTAACAAGGGCTCGTGGAAATCTAGATCCCGTTCGCGAAGACGTCGGTTGACCGGATGAGGACAGAGAATAGGGAAACAGGGGTTGGAAGTCGAAGACGGTGGATCAGCGGCAGGCGGTGCTCTCTTTAGCGGCTACCCGAAGGGGCTGGTCCGCGTTGGGTCTCGGTGCGAAAACGGAGCAAAGGACGAGAGAAGAGGAGCAGGGGAGGAGCGAGTGTGAGAGGACGAGAGGGTAGCGATAGAAGCGGTTGGTGGTTGATTTGCTCGGTTTGGCCCAGACAATACCGAGATGATGGCTTTGTCTCGAGGTAACACCGTTCAAAGGCTTTCTGCTCCTTCTCTGTCCTCCTTGCGGATATTCGCGTACGCGTACACGTACACGCGTGCATGCTTATACCTGCACGCGTGGAGTACACGCGTAGCGGACTGGGCTTTCGTAAAATCCCGTTGAAGCGGTAACGCGTATGTAACCGCCACACTTAACCCGTTGAAGCCCCTGCAGCGTCGATGTGCACCGAAATCCGGTCCAAGTGGTTCCTCGTGCCCGGGGCTTCCGCTTGCCGCGATCCGTTATATCGATTCCGGATACGCGATCCGATCGATCCACGGCTTCTCGATCTCTGCTACTATTTAGCGCCGCTGTCGTCGTCTGGGCACACACGCCTCGACGTTGGAACGACGACGAACGATCCATAAAGTTTCGAAGGCACCGCGATACGAGGCGACGGGACGATCGGGACGATCGGGACGCGAAACACCGGCTGTAAAATCGGAATTGGCAAATAACGAAAGGGGAATATTCGTACGGTATGTACGTGCGTTTCGATGCGTCGTTCGCTTGTGGATGATGTCTACAACGGTCAATAGTCCGTTCCCGATCGAGAGGAAGCTAATAAACGTTTGCGTAAGCGATCGAACTAGCGTTACGCGGGCATCGATCCGGCGAAATCTAACGGAAAGCTGGTAAGCCGACGAGTTATTTGCATGTCCGTGATCGCTGCGCGAAGGATGGCGCGTCGGACCATCGGATACTTTTTCCCCGTCTCCGGGTATTTTCGCTACGGCCTGACATCGCGCGGGAAAGAGGATTCGACGCGTGACGCCGGAAAATTCACGGTTCGTTGACTTTTATCGTACGCTTTGATAGCCGGCATGTCGAGCGTTAGCTCGATATTCGCTCCCCCGAATTCCTTTTGTCGGTATCCTTCTGTCGTTTCTTTGCCTAGCCGGTTAACTGTAAAATCCAACCGATGAAAGGTGCATTCCTGTGGACGAGACGTAGCAGCTTCGCAAGTCCGTACTATCGCCATGGCGTATGTTCCACCAGCCAGTGTTAATCGAACCGCGTCTCGGGTCTAGACGTAAATTGGGACACTCCTGCGCGCTCGGCATCGCGAATCGCGAGATATCGCGTGTCATCGGCTTCTTGCGCGCGAGATACGATTCGTTTCGGTAAACAAGACATTTCTCCGGATCGTCGTCGCGAAGAAAGCTCGTCGATTCGGTGAAAGGTGCACACCGTGCTCGATGATCGAGATCTGGCGCTCGAACTTGGATCGCGCAAGTTCGAGTAACGATAGCGATTCGCTGCGCGATGCTTCTTCGACGATTGGCGAGCGAGCTGGTCGAGAGATATCTTCTCGTCGTATTCGCTACGAATACGGAATAAAACGCTTAACGTTCGCGGGAAAGGTAGTGTCCCGGTCGTGAACAAAGGTGGAACGTCTTGCCAGGTAAAATTGGAAAAGTTTCGAGCGGATACATTTATCTCGAGCAGCCGGAAAACAGGTTGCCTGGCAGTTTATCTCGCGTCTCGTTCGACGTCGCGTTCGGAGTAACGAAACGGTAATGACGCGTGACGAAAAGCAGCCGATTGATAAGGGATAGTTAGCCGAACGGGAATAAATGGAGGGTGGAAAAAGGACGCGAAGGACGGGGAGCAGGTAGAAGGCGAAACGACCGCGAAGATTTGCGGTACACGTGGAAACGGCGTCGGTCGTCGAGCTATCGCATTACCGTGCACAATCTGTAGCCTTGGTCCACATTTACAACCTCGTTTCC
>NW_016920025.1:127867-148762 GCF_001483705.2 Eufriesea mexicana
CGTTATCTTATAGACGTTCGAAACTTTGTCTCGTCGATGCGCTTATCCGCGTTCCTATCGTGGCACCGATTTGTCCGAGTGTAGCGATATTTTTCAAATTTCCCGTAAACAGATATCGTTCCGTATCGCGGATTAAATTTTATCTCGCGTCTCGCGCTCTTCCCTTTCGATTATTATGTCATCGTTAATCGTTTCTACGTTTCGAACGGATCGCCAGCGTTTAAACGGCACTAGCACTCGCCGAGTACCTGTTGATCCTGAACGCATTTGCTAGAACAGCGTTCAACGATCAATGCCTTGCCGAAGTAGGCGTGTGTGCATGCTTCTCGACGTTCTTAATTTCGTTGAAAGCTATAACCGGCGGCCCCCCTGACGTAAAGGACAGAGGTCTCGTGTAGCAAAAAATCTCGACCACCTGTTCCGTGCGCGGACCCAATTATCCTGTTTTTCACGGCGCTACGTCGCTCGCCCCTCGTCTTTTCAGCCATATTGTCGAGCAGCGAAAGAGCGCTCGACTGTCTTTCTGATTTAACCATCGAGCGAGCGTGAACGAGGTTTTTGCTTTCTGTCCCTCGATAGCTACGCCTCTGTTCAGCGAAACGCGCTTTTCTTTCCTCCTCGCGCGACGCCTACAATTATTCATGGCAATTTACGCTATCTAACATCGTGGAAACTCGTTGAAGATCGTTGGGTTGCTCCACGCGTGACTAAAGTGGCAATTCGTCGAACTTGTTCTATTCAAAGCACACCTGCCGTGCGCCATTACTCGCCGGTATTTTCTCCACCGTCGAAAATATATTTGTCTCCGCGCGTCGATAGTCCGCGTGCACGCGAACGATGGGATTAAACCGATCGAAATCCGAGGACCGCGCGAGGAACGTTCTCTTTACCGAAATTTCGACCAGGTATAAACTTTGCCCGATGCAAAGCTGATCTCGCGGGTCGAACGTCGAAAAACGCTTTCCGCTAAATTGTTCGCGTAAAAGTGAAAACTTTTGTCCGTGGGAACAATTTAATACCCGATATACCGAGCGACCTCGTTGCTTTATTCTCCGTGAAATTCAAGTTATTCGAGGGTTGTTGCAATTTTTCCCGCGTTATGCGGGGCTCCTGTGCGGCTCGAGTGCCGCGTTATTCAAGGTATCCGCGATTCTTTGAAAAATCGTATTATGTCAGCGAACGGGACGGAGAGGGAGAGAAGAGAGCGAGGTGGATGGGCAGACACTTAGGAGCGGTAGCGTAATTTCAGCGTGGGTACTCTCCACGGACGTAATTCGCAGAGCGACTCCCTTTAGATTAAGATCGGACTCGCGTCAACGGGCCGAGATTTCTAATTAATCGGTTAATATAGCGCCTGCGGAAATGACCGAACTTGTCCCGAGGGTGCAGGCCCGGGCCTAACTATCACGGCTACCACCAGGCCAGGCACACGCTGGGTATATCTCTTCACCCTGGACCGTCGTGTCTGCGAACTTGTCACTCCCCTTGTATTACATCGTTTCACGCTCGATCGTGCACTCTGAATTCACGCGCCCTAATTTCACGCCGCCGATATTTTCCGCCTTTCTCGACGCCAGAGATGCATCGGCGACATATGTCCCGCACCCCTGATTCCCCTGCAATTTATGTAAGTACACATTGCGAGCCCGCGCATCTGCTGCGCCATCGCAGCGCGTATTTTCGCTAATGTTGACAGAGGAGGCGTGAAATCGAACGGAAATTGTTCGACTATCCGCGTGACAAAATCCCCGATATTCCGTCGAGGGGTGCACTTCTTTTTTTCCGTCCCCCTTTGTTGTTCGACGATGGGATGCGCGTTGTTATCCGTATTAAATACTTGTTTCCCAGTTTACAACTAGGCTGGAGAGCAGACCGTGACATCAGTCGGTCGTGTCCTCGCCTGTCAAATTTCGGTTTCCGCTCGATCGATGCTGGACATCTCTGTCTTCTTTCGTCGTTAACGTACCAACAGTCGCGCGTGTTCCATGGGGAAAGTGCATTCCCGGTGTTTACGATGCTTTGCACGGTAATAGACAGGAGGTCGATAGTCGTAGGACGAAGCTATTAAAAATTTTACTCGGACCTCGGATCTACCATGCCAGATATGAAACTGAGAAAATGGGAAAATTTTTTAATTCGCGATACGGTAGCAGTTGCATAGGGACACCTAGCGTCTAGGATTCGTAAATAACGGTTTAATTTCATCGAAGCTTCTTCCCCACTCTTCGAGAGCGAGCCAGAAAACGCGGCGCGATCAGCGCGGAGTACAGGCTATCCTCGCTGTCCTTTTTTCGACAACGCGAAACGGCTATTCGTCACGAGGGCTCATAATTCTCCGGCTGATATCACGGCTCGCAAGCCGTGCTCGCAACAGTCTGAACAACAGTTGGACAACTCCGACGACGGTGGCAGGGGGTTGGCTGTTAAATCACAGGAGGCAACTGCTGGCACGCCTTTTTGCCCGTAGCACCTCGTACGATTCCGGGAACGACCCCCTTAACCCCTGCCATCCATATCGAGCTTAAAGCTGCTTAACGACGCCGCCGCTTCGTAAATTGCAATTCTTTTCGAGGCAGCCTCGTGTCGTTGCTCGGGAGCAGCAACGCTCGAGCACCATCCGACCGAGATGAGATTTCTCTTCGAGGTTAGTCGACTGGGTTGTAAGGCGTCGCACGGCAACCCGGCAACGGCTGTCGGGAAATTTAGGAATTTACATCCCGAGCTTCATAGTCTTAAACGCTTTGCTTCTGACGCGCTAGCGAAACTTTGTCGCGCATTTCCAACGCGCCGGGATGCATCTGACTAGCAAACTAACTGATACCCCGGTTGTACCCAGGGTAATTTCAATGATATCTATTTTAAACCGATCGGAAAAATTTCTCCAGCAGCTCTCGAAACTCTATGGAAAGTCTGTCTAATTGCGACGCGGTCAAGCATCGAGCTCGTATTATTCTCCTATCCACGAGCTCCCGAACGGGGTAATTGTCCTCGCGAGTTATTTCGGCTCGAAGCGTTTAATCGTCCAGCAGATGCATTCAAAGCGCGACTCTTTAATCTCTTAACTGGTCACCTCGGATTTCGCCCGCGACGAATTCGCCACGGGTAAGTTGGTGGACTGGGAAATTCGCAACCGTGACTCAAATCGAAACGCGGAAACGGTTTACGATCAGCCGACGCCATTAAATTGAATCTCTATATTCGGGTTCCTCCAACTTCGCCGTAGTAATATCGGCCCCGTCGTTTAGTGCTTGGTCGACACAGCCGAATTTCCTCGCGATTTTAGTACGAATCGATAACGGTGAACAACGGTAAAGAGTAACCACTCAACGGCGAGAAAGACGCGTGAATTTAAAATTCGTTTTGTGCAATTTAAACGCGTTAAGCGGACCGAGGTAATTGCTCGTTTTTAATGCAACTTTAAAAAGTTAAATTCACAAATTGCGATACACCGTTAGTTTCGTAGGAAATTTAAAGACGAAAATGAAATAGCGTAATCTCTACGCGAGGCGATGTGCGCGCATGGCGGATTGCTCGCAGCAGGCGCCCGACTTTCCACTTTTCTAACGCTTCTTATTAAAAAAATAAGCCGGAATAGAGTATAACCTTGCTAAACGGAAAATGCTGCTTTCGTTATTTCGTTCTTGTATCATCTCGGAATAATTCAATACGCATATTCGATGTATTTTCTCTTTTTTCTTGTTACGAATTAAGTATTTTCTTCCGCAAGGATATTCTTGGATAATAGAGAAAGGGGACTCGGGATTGCCATTTTTGCGGAAATTTTCGAAAGGTTATTACCCGCCACGTGAACAGACCATAATCGTTAAAGCTGCCGCATTCGAATAAAAGGGGGGCGACGATCGCGCGATGTAAAAGTTAATTATCCTTGGTGTAATCGCGAAATCCGTGGTCTAAATTAACATTTAGCCCTTGGAAGCAACCGGAGCAACTTTAATCGCGTCGCTCGAAACAATTTTACGGTCCGTGGAACGCGTTAAATTCAAAAACGTTGCCGACCGCCTCGTACACGGCGCGCGCACTTATCGTAATTTTTCATCGCGAATTATCGGTAAGTATGCCGTTACATAACGGTAATCCCGCGATGCAAATTAATGCGAGATATTTAGTTTGACGCACCGATGGAAAATTTCGTTTCGCCCGATATTGTATCCCGTCGAATCAGCGTGAACGTTCGGTAAATGTTATAATCCAGTTTATTATGACGTAAAACGTTTATGGCTGTTACTATCGATATACCCGTGTTGCACGAGATTAAACGCAAACGATCTGTTAATTATTTTGTCTATTATTCACATTCGAGGATGCCTAGCGTTGGATGATCGCCTGTCGCTATCCGTCCCAATTGTCAATCGGCCTCGATTTAGATACTGCGCGGGAAAATTGCTTTCGCGTAATTTCTATTAATGTTTATCATTGAAACGCGATTCGTCGATACGATCCCACGACGAATCTTACGCAGACCGGGAACGCAAGATCGCGAAATATAATATTCGTGATTATCTCGAACTTAAGAAAACAGAGTATCAACCAAAGGCTAAACCTGTCTTAGAAAATTTCATTTTCGAGACATCGCCATTTAAAGTTCCGTACATCAATTCTTCTTACTGACAGTCGATCGCTGCGAAATTCTTTTTAGCACTGAACCTACCACGGTCAGATAACTGGTGAACGAAAAAGGGAGTAAACCTTCGAAAAAACGGGGTAATCGACGATATTAAAAAATTTGAAAAATCGTTTAAGTGTATTGGAAGAAAAATCGCCATGACACTAAGACGATGACGTCGAATATAGAATTTTTGACGAGAGTTTCAACATGTTGACTGCCGACTACGAGATATCTCGTAGATTGTTTACTTGCCCAGGACGCCTGTTACGAGTTACCCCTTTATTATTAGCCATCTTAAATGTGGTTTGGCTTAAATGAACAGAAAATACAATTATAGAAAGTTTATTCGAAAAGAAAAAGTTTACACAAGTTTATTCATGCAGAATAACATTTTTATGGTTTGTGATCATTTTTAAAACTATCTTGTGCGCCAACTACGAGATAACTCGTAACATGTTTAAAAAGGAGAAACATTTTTTAAACTTTTTGATTGTTACTATGTACTATAAATAAAGTTTTTAATAATATAACATGATTAAATGAAATTGGCTTCTTAGACCGGAATCGTAAAAAGTCGCGTAGCAGTCAACGTGTTAAAAACGGCCATGCAGGCCATGGTAGGGTTACCCTTAAGGCATGAGATTCGTCGTGAATCATTTTTCTTTCGCAATTTAATCGAGTTTAAAAAATCGACATTTGGACTATAATAGGCTCGGTATCGAAACGGAAGGTGCACGAATTTTCGTTCGAACCGATCGTCGTTCTCATCGACGGAACGAAAGATTCGTTACCATGGAGCCCTCGGATCCAGCCGTTAGAAAAGGGCACGAATTTTCGTTCGAACCAATCGTCGTTCTCATCGACGGAACGAAAGATTCGTTACCATGGAGCCCTCGGATCCAGCCGTTAGCATGGGACCGGTTGGCGTTATCGCTGCAAGCAGCCATAACATCGAACCACCGCAACGGCACCCCGTGTTTGCGTATTTCCGTCGGCTGCCACGCGTTCAAGGAACATTACATCACCGTGTAGGATTTTTCATTAGCGAGGCTGCTCCGCGGCACGTGACCTACGACCCCCGCAGCTCTTCCGCTCGCAACTGGCGCACGTGGCCGCTTCGTCGCGAAAATTACGAAAATTGTTCGGCCACGGGCTCAGCCACGGGGCATTAATATAAATTTCAATAACAGTCATTCTCAGCGGCTGTTCGAGATCGCGCATGGTTGACACGCTCGTGTCACACTGCGATTAAACGTAGTAGCCGCTGGTTACCGATTCGCGCTACGGTCCTGGCAACTCTTCCACCATTCGTCCGAATCTCGGACAGAGGGCCCGGATGTCCGTCATGTTCGAACCGAGTCACTGCACTTTCCGCGTGATTATGTTGGAGGATTAGCGAATTTCCTTCGCGTCCCGGATTCTGACCTTTGAACCTTCGAGAATGCGGTTTCGTTGATCGTGAAAACGTATCGGTAGATGATTTTGTTGTAATCAAGCGGGAATTAAATTATTCGAGTTGCTCTATCCTTAGACGTCGATGTCGCTATGAACTTTTAAAATTGGGAATTGAAAAATTAATTTTGGAAGCAAGAGAATCGAGAGGTGAACAGAGAGCTTTTCGTTTACTCGCATACGCTTGGGCCCCGTTGGAATTCAAATTTGCGACGCGATTTCGAAACGTCAATGTTTCAGCGGTAAGGAACGAGACGAGTTTGGGAAGAGGAATCTAAATTGAAGACGCGATTGGAACCGGTCGAGAGATTGAAACGCAATTTTGGCGGGTGGAACGAATGATGGCCGATACGAAGTCGCGGCTATTGTAGCTTTTGTTTCTCGTGGCAGGGCGCATGGGGGACGAGTTTTTGAATGGCAAGGATAATTTTTATGCTCGACATTTCGCCGGCAAGTCGCCGGTTGTACAACGTACACGTCCGTGATAGCCACAGAGACGCACCATCGGAGCTTTTTCAATCTATCGGTGGAGGAGCAGTCGGTCGCGATAAGAATCACAATTCCGTTCTTCGTTGATGTAACGTTTGAGAACGGATTAAATCGCTCTCCGTTTCGGAACGACGTTGCGGAGGATATCTATGGCTGGTGGATAACAATCTGTGCGTACTAGTTTTGATTGGCGTCCGTAAATACACGGGGAATCGAAGGGAAAAGGATTTATCGGTTCGTTTATCCGTTATAGTACAAAGCGGTTAATACCATCCTATAAATTTTATTTCGTTCCGCTTTATTTTATTTTCCCCGGTGGAAGATCGAGGAATTAAATCGGAAGAAATAACCGCGATTAAAATTCTGACAGATTTCCCAATGGGGAAAAATAAAATCCGTCTATTCGGGTAACGGGTTTGTCCGTAAATACCGACCAAATTTTTTCCTCCGCGTTCGCGTAATTAATTCTTTCATATATCTCGGAGATGTCGAGGAACACGATCCATGAAATACCGACGTCCACGCGGACGGCGCTGAATGATTTCTTGTCCGTATTCGACGGCCGACCGTATGTTTCTGCAGCTCGGACGAACAGAAATTTGATTTCTATCGAAAATTGAAAACTCTCCGCACGTGGCGACCGGACGTGCAATCTTTATGGAGATAGAAACTATCACCGGGGATATAACGGTAACGCGAAATTTGTTCGCCCTATATCTCTCGATGCTCTTCGAATCGTTGCACGGTATCCGCGTTTCCGCTAATGCGTTTGTCTATACCATCCGACGTTTACGCATATGCCCGAGCTATTTGTACGCGACCAGCGAAAACAATGTCCGCGACTTTGTCTGCGCGCACCGGTCGTTTCTCCACCCTCGCGACGATGTTTCGACGCAAACGCGAGTCATCGACTTGCCGACGACGCGAAATTTTTCTAAATATTCCCCGACGAAAAGGGAACTCGACAATTACGCCATGCTAGCCACGCGGCTTGACGCGAAATACGCCGGCGAACAACACGGCGAGGAGAGTTTACCCGGAGTTTTCTGGCTGGCAGTAGCTTCGCCCTAGGAACTTCCATTCACCATATTTCCTATTTACATATACCCGAAACGAGCGTCGTCTCGGTACATCGAGCAATAATAATCTTCGCCGAGGGGCGGCGATGAAGTTTCGAAAAACAAGTGCCACCCCTCCGCTCCATCTTACTCGCTCGAATTTCAACTTTGCCGGATTTAACTTGGCCGAGTTGCAACGAGCCGGGACCATCGTCGTCAGCGTGGTCCCGGTTGAAACGAGGACGGGTTTTATCTCTCCACCGGGGCAGCTTGGGCTACGGCGCGGCCTCACCCCGGCTCTTCCGCTACCCTCTTCTCGTCGGATAATTTCCATTCGGCTAAACCTATTTATAGCGGCCGGGATTGCAGCATTTTGAGAATCTTCGGAAATGGACGGAACGGTCGGCGAGTAGCTGTCGTCGAAACCGCCTCGCTCAACTGCTCGTATTATCGTACTCGGATACGACTTGGCCGGCCACTATCGAACCTCTATCACGCTACCGCGTAATCCGTGGCGGCTACCTTTGCCCGCGAGGCAGGAAATTTCGAGAGTGCAGGAAGAAAGCTTCCGGCCGCTCTGAAATAGCGGTAATACTATTATAAAGGATCATAGCGGTCCCCATGTCGCATTTATGGCTGAGTTTCTCCGAGGTTTCCGCGATTTAAATCCAGCTACATCTCGCAGTCCCACGAAGTCTTTCGGATCGACAAATTCCGAGTCGCGAACAGAACCGTTCACGTGATCGATGTATCACCTATCCATTCGTCCACGTCTGTCCACTTTCTTCGTTCTAGCCTGTTTTCTCGTATCGCTCTCGATCTTCCTACTTCTCGTTGCTCCAAGCGGATGATTAAAAGCATCGCGATTAAATCGGCCGATAAGCAGCCATAACGAACGCTGTGTCACAATCAGCGAGATCGCGGCAATCGCTCGACGGGGTTCCCGCGCGGCGCGAGACATCGCGATAAGCTCGCCACTGTTTTCCTCCGAACACCGCCCGGAATATCCAGGATTTTCCACGCGGGAATGGGAGAACGAGCGCGACGGGTAGAAGGAACAGTAGCGACGGGAAAGTAAGGCTATAACGCATTCGCGAACGAGCTCGAGTTTCGCGAGAAATCGCGTTACAACGATTCCGGCGTCTGCTGGGTACCGTGGAGGTGCGTCGTTGGTATTCCTGCGACGTTATCCACCCCTGTATCACTCTCGGCCCGCGCACCGGTCCTTCCACGGTCTTTATCCGGTCAATTCCTGCGAATATTTCTACAACGCGCGTGTAAAATCGGCGAATTCCAGGGGAAGCTTTTCCGATACGCAAGCAGTGCGCACGAGTTGCCGTGAATCGCTCGGATTCGCGTCGTATGTCGCCTTCTAACCCCATTCACGGCAATCCCGACACGCACACGCGCCGCATTCTTTTGCCTGGAATTTGCTGCTTTGTTCCGCTTTACCACTTCCTACTACGGGCTGACATTCGACTACGGCAGACCGGAATCCTTGGGTATCGTGGGAAGGGTGGAAAATATTAGACAGGTTATATCGGGCCCGAATTCCACTCGGTCGGCTGTTTTTTTTTTTTTCGCTTATTCCCGATACCATACCGACCATTTTCGCAAGGCTGTGTTCGACGAATGACCGCTTCGAATTGTGAGAAAACAGGGAACAAACTAGAGGTGAACGTCACGGAGAACGTGGAACCATCGAGGTACTGTTTCCCGTCATCGTTTGCATACGATTTGCAATTTATTTTACCCCTTTGGAATATTCGAGTGCCTTTCCAAGTCGTACGAGGGAGTACGAGTATATAGCTACGTATGCGACACACTCCGTAATCGAAAAGCGTGTTTCCGTTTGATACCGTTGTTACTATCTATTTCCATAGTTACGGTGCATTATCTAATTGTATTATTACCTTGCATAAAACTCGCGCGACGTCAAAGGTCTATAAAAACGATGGTTAATGTATTAAAATCTACATAAGTGCTCGACGAACTACCCCTAACTCGAGGAAAGCACGCGGTACGAGGAGTCCGAGCTGTACCGCTCACGCGCGTCGATTTAATCATTAAACGCAAAAGTCTCGGGGAAAAGTGGGAAATAAACGTGCAAATAACGCATTCGTACGAGCGGGAAAATTAAAGGGAACGTACGCTAGCCGAAGGACGGCGTAGAAATGGCGAATCGTTTAACTTTAAAGAGCGGGGAGAAAGCGACATCGCTCGGGGAAGTTTTCGAATTTGTTGATCGATGTTTGACGAACGAGGGACGGTTCATACCAAACGATCTGCGTTAACTCGCAATTGTCGGAGCAAGTGCAGCCGCAATTAGGCCGTCGTGAACAATGAAAACGGAATTTGCCATTGTGCAAAGCAGGTTATTGACACGACGGTGAATGTTCCCTCTGTTGTCGGTGTATCTAGTTAATTATATGGGGCAGAGTTATTTAATTAGTAGGCACCGACGTGTTGCCATCGGTTTAATCACCGGCAGATGGATGCACGGAATACGTTAGCCGGCGCGTCCGACGGCGTCGCGGGTTCAACTTTAATAAAAGTTGGGCCGGCATCGATCTCCGTAAAATTGCAACGATTTATCGTTGCGCTGACCCGAATACCGCCGTTGCATGTATTCTCGTATTGGCTCGCGTACAGCCGATGTTGATCGATATTCAATTTGTATCGAGAACAAATACGCCCGGCTCGCCCAGCAGCGATCGTTCCAACTTATGCCTCCACGTGACAACCTACGAAAATAAAAAAAAAAGAAAAAAATGGAAGGAAAAAGAAGATGAAAAAATGAAAGAAATCGAATTAACGCGTATCCCACGGCGGTGTGACGCGACCGCGATTTTTCGCGCCACCATAAAGCGTCACGAGTGAAACGCGTTAAAAAATTATCGCGCATAATTTCGCGTTCGCACAGGGAAACCTGTATCGCGTGGGCGGTCGCCGAAATGTTCCGAGGCCTGAAAGAAATATGCCACCCTCTTTGCGACGCGTTCTTCTCCTTCCACTCCAATTTATCGTCCACCCACCGCATCAGACCTCAAAGGGAATCCCGTATCACCGAATCAAATTTTTCGTCCTCGACGACGACGATGAAAACCTGGCCGCGAGTCCCTGTGGAAACTGGCACGATACCGAGGACCACTCGCTGCGACGCAGCCATCCCGTGACGAGAGCGATATCCCCTTTCCTTAACGGCTGCTGAACAGATCCCCCGAATTTCTACGCTCGTGCGAGAATAGTTTGCGGTCGCGCAAACGTCATGCGCAGGAAACAAACACAAACAGTCCTCTCTGTTTGGTGTGTTTGCCTGAATTAACGCCTCGCACCGTTACGACGAAGCAGCGACCGACGGAGTATATCGCCGTGTCGCGTCGAGGCTTCCTTGCATGGTAACTGGACAAACTTGCCACCCATTGTACGTGTATAGGCCCGCTCCGTGCACACGGCCAACACGCGCGTTTATATTCCGTCCGCCGTGTCGAGCATGCATAGCCGTCTTACGTCCTACCATGTTCTCCGTGCTGCTGTTTGCGGTACACCGAACGAGAGCACAATCGGGTATTCGACACAGATACCCTCGTCTTACGGGTTAATCTCGCGAGTATTGCACGCGTACGGCAACTGCACACGCGTCAGTGGGCGTTGTCACGGATAACCAGTCCCGATTTATCTCGTGTCCAGATTGTCTTTCATCTTTGCCCGAGATAGCGTGGAACCTTCGATTTAGCGATATTTCACACCCCTCGAACCGTCATTTAATCCTGCAAATTCAGGCGCTAAAGGAATATCTAATTTTAATTACACGCCGTGTATCTGTTTATATTTGTTCGCGATAAGATTATAACAGAGATTCGAGTTTGCATTAGTTGGATAAAGGGATCGTCGGGTTGGAAGTATTCGAAAGTCCGATGACGACTCGACTTGCCTTTCTCATCGAACAACAAGGGAAAGCAGGCACGAGTTAGGTGGAATGCAGGAATTTAATTTCGCCAACGCGAATCGGTGTAACGATATTTAGAAAATAGGGTAAGTTGCAAGTTCGAAGCAAATACTTCGCAAAGTACTTGACGCAAGAGGGAGCTTACTAGTCTAGCAACGCGTTGATTCAGTACCGGAGTGACTATAACTCGTGATTCCTTTACGCATAAAGCCAACATGATTGGCTCTTGTGCCAACAAAGGAATCACACCATCTGTAGCATAATCTAGAGCAGCAGTTGGAGCAATTCCGAAATGATTGTCAACGGTAAAAGCATTTTCCAAAACGATTCCCATCCAAATACCATAGTTACGTCCATTTTACGCGGTGGGCGAGTTCGGTTAATTATTAGAAAATTGGAAATATGCGAATACACGTGCACGTACTGTAATACCTATCGCAGTAACGGTAACAGTAACGATCACTTGTACGGAACCAAAATGGAACGTACATTCCAAACACCACGGAAACCATAATTAAAATCGGTACTTTTCCCATTTTCGATGGCGATAATCGAAGATGAATGTGCTTCGAAGCGGTCTAGAGAACTGCGATTTATATTATAACAATTTTCACCCTCGGCGTGGAGTGCAAAAGAGGGTGTACAGTTTATTCAGAGAGTTTCAAACTATTTGGGGTTCTCGCGTTGATCGAAGGGGATGCGAATAATCGACACGTGTTCGGGTGTCGAGATTATCCTTGGTGGTGTCTTCCGGAAGGGGTGTTCCCACGATGTTTCATTTTCGAGACGGGCAGCTTCTTCTTGTTCGTTTAATTAGAGGACTATTGCTAGTTCGTCGCCTGGTCGTCGATTCCTTTGATCCTCGCCATTGTCGTCGTCGCGTGAAACGCGTTCGCGAAACGTGTCCATAGGCAACGACGATGCAGACACGCCGCCATGAGCCCTTTTGTTTCGGCCTTACAACGTACTTACACCAACAACCCCGTTTGGCCATACACATAGACGCCGTTCTCCTTCTGGGCAATCAGAAAGATGACACCCTTATTTGCCAGTGGTAACTGCGCCACTCTCCCTGCGAATTATTTTTATCGTCCGAGTTTCGAGGGTAGCTATTCACCCCCTTTTGCCTCCTTCATCCTTTATGACCTCCCTTCAATGTACACCGTTTTCTTCGTGCTGACACTCGAGGCGGAAAACACGCGAGGGTTGAAAATGGGAATTGGGACTGGGGTGCCAGTGTCTCGTAAACTACAACCTTCGTTTTGATCTGCCCCTATTCTAGGACACCATGCCGCTAATTACGCGATCGAGCTCGTGTTTCGAGTGTATCTCGTAGAAGAAATTAATTTTAAAATCGAGATATCGTATCTTTCTCTTGTACTCGGTCCAACGGAATTTCGTTATTTAAGGTGTCGTGGCAATTTTTAAATTTTCGACGAGATGTTTGTAAAACACGAGTGGTTGTCGGTCATTGGACAATTAACCCTTTGCACTCGGCGATTCTTTCGTAACAGGAAAATAGTAATTCGAAGACTTTGTGCCATAAAGTCGAGGATATTTAAGAAATCGTATGCAAATTAAGACGTGGGATTATTTTACCTCGACATTCCACGCATCCTTGAGTAATTTTAGATTTGATATATTAATTAACATCGATCTTTAAAATGTGATTAAATGGCGACTGAGAGGCGCCTCTCGAGTGCAAAGGGTTAATCGACGAACTCTATGCGAAGAGATGGAGATTCACGTGCTCACTGTGGTCGATTATTAATTCGAGCTCTTCACTCCGGATTACTGTTATCATTCAAAATCTACAGTCGTATTATTCAAACGTTTCCGTGCTTTCTTTCGTATCGCATTTTTTCTCGTTCACTCTATTCTGCCTCCCCAGGCGGGAAAACACACAAGGGTAGAAAAGAAGAGGGAAGGTTTGAAAGCTTCCTTTGCCCGAGGTCACGATAAATCGTAAATACCGCTGCACGCTTTTCACGTATCCAAAACATTTCCCGAGTTTCGTTATCGTATCGTATCGTCCAACTTGATCCAGGAATACCAACATAAATCTCACGAATTTGAAATTATTCGGATATTTTTATTTCTAGATGATTTCACTCTTTGCGGCACGGGATTTCAGATAATAAAATAGACCCATGTTGCATACGAATTTTATTGCGTTTTAAATGACACAAAATTGGTGTAGAACTAATTTTTATAAAAATTGACCCTTTGCACTCGACAGGTGATTCTCACTCACCACATGATGCGATGCTGCAACTCGATAGGTGACTCTTGCTCACCACTTGGTTTCATGCGGAAACTCGATGCGCGGCGATGACTATTTATGTTTAGTTTCTTTGAAGCAGGTTCCTAAGCTCTTCCTGTATAATCTTATGAAGCGTACAAATGGAGATAAGATTTTCTTATACGAAATTAGTACGCAACCACGAACCGAACTGCATTTTCGGCATTAGTTCGAACTTGACAGACGTGGCGGAAGAACTATTAGCGTTAAAGTTTTTTATCTTTATAAGCAAGGAACGTAGCAAAGAAATAAGCTCGTGTGAAGCGATATGCGAAAACCTTAGTTCACCAACTGACTGGAGATTTTCGCCAAACACGTGATCGAGCTTCAACTTCAACCTGCGATTCCGAAGACATCCGTCTGAATGGAAAACTGCATAGTATACTAACAGGAGTTAGGAAATATTTCAAAGTCTGCTCTCGAAGAAATAAACCCGGCAAAAGACATGAAATAACATACTATTGTGATACTTATCCCGACAAACCGGGCATGCATCTTGGCAATTGTTATATGAAATATCATACAGAACAAAATTACAAAGCCTGATGTTTAAAAAATTATCTCCGTAAAGGTGTAAAGATACATAAAATGTTAAAATATAAAAGTTTTATACATTAATTAGTACGTGTAATCATTTTAACACTAGATTTACGAAACCCGTGAAATTGATGGAAGGGTTGCTCCAATTATACGATTGTAACAGATTTAGTTAACTTATATTAAGACTGTTAATATAATATGCGATTGTTCTTAAATTAAACTAATCGTTAGAAAAAAGGCACGTGGTTTCTTTTACCCGTCAATTTGACAGGTGTCTTTAGAAGTAGGTATACAGATAGTGCCTGTAAACCTAGTGTTAAGTTAGAGATAAGAAATTCACCAAAATGCTACAAAACATCTCGAGTTGCTGGTTCCTCCGCGCGAAAAAGGCCTCGAGTGCAAAGGGTTAACTTGCTTTATGATTTTTCACATTAAAACGGGGAGAAAAGATTGTCGCAGTAAACCTTCCGCTTGCAATAATTGATGAACCTGTACTGACATGTTGATGGCATTACCAACTGCTTTACGTAAATGAAACGAAATAGCTATTGCAATATTACGGCGTGTAAAAGGTGGGGCACTTTTAATCCAAGCGTGCCCCAAAGAGTTAAAGAACCTAGAACCTATTCGAAGCATGAAAAAGGTGGGGCACTTTTAATCCAAGCGTGCCCCAAAGAGTTAAAGAACCTAGAACCTATTCGATTTCTTCGATCTTTGTTCAATTTGCATTCTCTTTTTCGAATTCCGTGTCTCTCGTAAACCCGTTTCCCACGCCGAGTGGTTCTCGCACACGAACTCATAAACCTCTATATTTTCACCATGCGATCCGCCAGACTCTCGCTTCCTTCCGTTCACTTTCCCTCGAATTCGATTACTCCTTGGGAACATCGACATCCGCTTTCCCGGCGTCTTGGAGTCGCGAAACGAAGAATGATTTTCCGCGCACGTACGCGTAAAATGTTATCCGTTGTCTCGTTCCCGGGGTGTCTGAGGGTCTCGCGTGTGGAAGCGGAACGATGGATAAACGTTCCATCGTAGGGTTACTGCCTTCGCGATACGTTATTCGCTTTCAATTTCAATAGAAGTCGGAACCACCACCCGGCGCGAAAATGCGAGTTCATGACGCGGCGCGGCGTCGATCGAAGCGGAAAACTTGGCCGTGCAGTCGCTGCGCGGAAATTCGATTCTCTCCAGCAACTTTCTCGTTTCGCGGTGTACGTAATTCGCGAAGAATTACGTTCCATATTATACCGAGAGTACTTTCTTCGATTGTAAATCTTCGCGGTAATGAAATAATCCGTAGCGATCGAGGATTTCTCGTTCGTCGATTGAAATCTTTAATGACGGTAAAATTATCGCAAGTAGACTACGAAGAGGAGGTTTAGTCCGACCGGCTACGCTCGAATTAAGATCCGCAGCAGAATGCCGCAATTCCAACACGGTCTGATTGCTCGGCAGATTTGCACAACGATCGATAATCGCTGACAGTGATCTTTTTCGCTCGTTTCGCGGATTCGTTTTGCTTCGAGCGCGTTTCGCGCGATGGCAAGAGAGACAAGAAGAGAGTCACAATGGCGCATTGTGCACGGCCACGAAGTGTTCCCTTGTTTCGTCCCGCTGTGTATTTCCAGAAAGAATTAACAGTCGCAGCCGTGAATCTGCTCGTACAGATTGTTTAGACGCATCCGGAGCAATCGATAGAATAGTTTGTGACTCGTGTAAAGATAATTCTCGGTCTAGCGGAGCGCGTTGCGACAGTTCAATCCAGAATATCGACCTATGACAGCTTTGACTTTCCTTCAGAGGCGAATTCCGAAGCGACAGCCGGTGAATTTTTATCTTCCATATCGAGCGAATGATGTCACGAGTCAGTTACGAAAACACGGATGAGCTTCGACGTCGTCTCATTTCGAATTTAACAAGACGAGGTCCAATTGATCCTTTGTACTTTGTCCTGTCGATATAGACGTGGAACGAGTTATAGCACATTTTATAATGACTTCGATTTTGCGAGTTGGACGAAGAAAGGAGAATCGACTTCTTCGTTACAATATTTGTCGAAAAGAGTTCAGGAGAATTGATTCCTCTGGCGATCAGGAGTTCACCCTCTATATCCGAGTGCCCGGTCGTCTTTTGTCTTCGCAGGGGGGCCTTTCCGGAACCTCGATCCGCAAAACGTGCACCCGCGTCTTGACCTGTGTCTACCTTATCGTCTTTTTTCTTTGCTAGGGGTACGCGTAGCGTATGGTTCTGATCTTTCTAGAACCATGATTCGCGACACGTACCCCTACGCGATTTCTGACTAGTCATCAAACGCTCTGGACCTTTCGAGGTCACCAAAAATTCCTTCTTTCATTTATTTCATCTTTATTGTTAGTTTTGAGAGACAAGTTTCGGGTACTTCTTTCGCAAATTTGTTCCCTGTGTTTAAATTTGAAATTAAAAGTTTTAATTGGAAAAATTCGATCAAGAACAATTCCTTATTATCCCTCTAATTCGACGAGATTTACAAACTGTTTACGCGAAATCCTGTTAAATTTCGATACCAGACGGCGTATCGCAGACGACGCTCCGGATTCCCCTGATAGGACGCTCATCTTCCGGTCCGCGTTGCTCTAAATTAACCCTTTGCTTGTAATGATATTCCTGATCCTCCATTATAGCGCGAGCATGCAGTCCTTTCTTGACGCATTAGCCGGCACACCGTTGAATGCAAATTGAATAACAGCTGCAGAGGCGCAGGGCGGGGCTTTAACTAAGTTTCCCCGAGCAAATACGGTAAAACGCGTGAACGCGAAAACGAGACGGAGCTCGAGATTAATCGCGTTCGAGCTATCGGAAGTTGCGTGGATCGCTTTCTCCGCCCATGGCTACCGAGATAAATCCTCGACAACCCGCTAATCAGTCGTACATACTCCGTTTATTTCGCGTGATTTTCTAAAAGCAAACCTGTGCGTTATAACCTCGATCATCGGGGGCTGGTATCGCGTCGATGGGATCAGGGTGATGGGGTGAAAGTGGTCTGGAATTAATGGAGCCGCGAATATTCGCGAGTCCCGGTGCGATTTCAATTTTCTAATCGTCGACGTTCCACTTTCGCCTAACTGCGAAAACGCGATGCAGTCGAGGTCGGAGTACTTGCTCTTCCTTTTCGGATAAACGTATAACGCGATTCATATCTCGCGATTAATTCCAGCCTCGATTCCTCCGGAACCGTTTAATTATTATATTTAAGTCAATAACGGTAATAAGTCAGTTTGCACTTGGACGCCCGATACCCTTCGTGTAACGTGTAATTTGCGCGGGGAAAGAATAATTTTATCCCGGCGAGAGTAATAAGAGCGTAGAAAAATGTCATTAGAGCAGCCGGGGGTATTAGTCTGGATTTCTCCACGCGCAGTTGCACGCTCGGCCGGGATCGAATGCGGAAAAGTGGAGACCCGATGGAATTTTCACAGCACACGGGGTCCGTGCAATCGTCTCTAGGCACGTGAACGATGACAATGGCGGCGGATCGCCACGTAACCGGCACGAGAGCGCTGATAACGCACGGCTTGTAAGGCGCGTGACTGGGGTTTGTGCGTACGCGAGATAAGGGCGAAACGTGCGTGCTGGCCTCTCGTAAATCAGGCTTTTTTTTGCGGCAGGCAAGTTATGACGAAGTTCGAGATCTCGAGGGATGAAACGTATGGCGACGCAAGGGAAGCTTTCAGAAAAGCGGCGAATATTGAAATTTCAATTTCTCTTATCCCCCCCCCCCCATAAGAACCCCCATTTACTCGGTCGAGATCTAAAAGCGAAATCGATATTTTCGAAATAATATAAATAATAAATCGAAGTGCTCGGCCGACTGCCGACAGAGAAATCGAGAAATCTTTGTCTGTACTCGAGTATTCGAATCGATAATGAGGATCGATCGGTGTTAAAAAATTTTCTCGTTGAAAATGGCCGGAAATCGGATGATAGAAGTAGGACAGCAGTTGAACGGGGGATAGAACGAATCGGGTTTTGTTTTATCTTTGATCGGGATCGAGGTGAAAAGAAGCGAAAGCCTCGACATCGCTGTGCCTGGAAATTACGCGGAAACGCAGCGTCGCGTTTTATTCGACAATAATCAGCTGCATCCACTTGGCTGTAGGCGAAATCAAAAGATCAAGCATCGCTTTGACGGCACGTGCCGCTGCGACGATACGCTTGTGCACGAATGCACTCAAAGATTCAAGTGCTGCATTGTGTACAATGCGCACCTGCACATCGACGTATATATCTTGTCGGTTTATTCTGTCACCGACTATACACTGATTCTGGCACTATTCACGGAGCAGCTCGCGTAGCATGTAACAATATGGGCAGCGGAATCAACGTTTCTCTGCCGCGCAAAATGTTTGAAGTACAATGGGCAATTTCTATTTTCATGATTAAAAAAGTGAAAAAAGGGGAAAGCATATACGCGTGTGTCGCGATGCTCGATCGAATAGTCGCGTGCTTCTGGAAAGCTAATTGCTCGATGTACACGCGAATGTTTGCCTTTGCCATCCGAGAGCTGTGATATTTTTCGGATATTTACAATCCGAAAGTCGCGATATTTTTCGCCGGCGAGCCGTGTTCCGTTCCACGCATTTTTCTCCATACCACGTTCGGATGCGTTTCAATTTGCAGCGCGACGACAAAGTTTTGACAAAGCTCTCGCGTGATCGATTACGAAGGAGAGACACGGTCTCGATGGTCGACGAATTCGTCCAAGATGAAAGTATCGCGAACGACCTTCGCATGGACACGGAAAAAGTAATCAGACCGTGGAATTCTAACCTCCGAACTGGCCACATCATCCTTGGGCGCCAGGAAGCTCTTGAACCCAGCGAACGAACCGTTCCCTCTGTCAAGTGCGTGCTCACCGAGCCAATCGCGCGGATCACGAATCCTGGCTGGAAAATCCACATCCACGTGCTCTTACACATCTCCGCTGCTTCTCTGGCAGCGTTCACCCTCGGAACTTTGGTAATATTCGTTAAGGAGGCACGAGCGCATCCCTTCGGTCGGGGAGCACACATGTATTTACATAACACGCGCAACCAGCCGAGCGAGCGAGAGAGACTCGCTTTCACTTTGCCCCTGGGCTTTCAACCCCCTCTATCGGGATCCTCGTCTGGCAGGAGTTTGCAGACGGAACCCCCGCGGCCACTTGCTGCATCCGAAGCTTCTGTATTAGAAGCTCAACCCCCGTTTCGGTCGACGAAAGATTCTACGGTTACGGATCAAACGAGGCTAATTTCATTTCTCGCTGGCCGCTCGACCGTGCGCAATAAAACCGACGGAGGACGTAGCTGGCAGAGCTGCCAGGCAACGATAAACAGCGAGACGAGATTCGATCAAGGAATCTCTCGTTCGCTCGCAAGTTGGGCTAGTTTTCGGGAGTTTGCGACGGTGATCCTGCCCAAATTGCCGGGTCCCTTCGTAGCTTTTCGCTCGAGTTTCTTCGAGCAATCCGGTGTTCATCGTTATATGCCAAAGGACTCGGCAGTCACGGATTGCCGAGCTCTTCTTCTCCCTCGTCCACGCTCGTTGGGAATGTGGCCGATTATGACAAACGAGGCGTTGAACGGGTATACTTGTTCGCGTCAAAGAGTCCAATTAACTCGGTAAAACAGCCATTATATAGCTAATAGCTCGGAATCGATTGGACGTCGATGAAGAGGACTCGTGGTGCGAGCTCTTTATCCGACAGTGAGCGCAATTACGCTATGGTCGCTGCGGGTTATCGCTATCGGATTAATGGAAGATGAAGCTATCGAAATCGACGCGAAGATACCGTCGAGAAGTAACGTAACACGTGCTTCGAGGGCTACACGGATGTAGGAGCATGAGAAACGAGCGATTGTCTCTCGACCTAAGCTAGACGGGCTTTGAGACGATCTGGAATCTAGGTTTACGGCGATCGTTTAACGGTGAAAGTTTGCCGAAGTCTCGGATTTGTTCCGCTGATGTATCGACTAGTCGAGAAACCGGTAAAGGTTAGCGTAAGAAATGTACGATTGCGGGGGTCACTGACACGAGGAGAGGATCGTTCTCGCTGTTATCCTTCGCATCGACGAGTCGCCTATTTAGGTTTAAACCGAGATACGTTCGAGGATCGGTTGTCATCTTTTATATTTTAAATAACGCACGCGTAGGTGCGTTAAGGTTTAACGTGCCAGAAATTCGTTCTCATCCTAACACACATCGGAAATCATCTTTGACACTCTCATATTGAATCATAGTCAACTTACCCTCGTCTTTCGCTATCCGTTGGTCGAGATATCGCGGTAACTCTTTCGATCAGTCGTAGATCGTAAGGATTTCCGAGATTAAGATTCGGATGTCGAGAAGGAAAGCAGCTACGCGCAAGTAGGTTCTCCGGAAGACCAACGCGCGCCATGACGGAAATCTCCGTTTACCGACATCAATCGAGCAATTAAAAATTGAATGGAACGGGAAGGGA
>NW_016920025.1:149218-155950 GCF_001483705.2 Eufriesea mexicana
AAAGAGGTCAAAGCGTTTGCCGGTATAAATAACGCTAACGCTGTTAACAGAGGGACGAGCAAGCGGAAGAAGCGCCTGGACTCGGCACGAGAGACGTCTAAGGGAATTTCTCGATTGATCGATCAAGCGTGCTCGATAAAAGAGCATTGGCGGCGTCTGCGGATGAAAGTTTCATTACGGATCGCAATAGATAAAGCGATCGGGGGAGGTAGCGACTTAGCAACCCCCCGACTTGTTCATTGCCTGACATTAGGAGGCATCGAATTCCCTCCATTCGCGTCGCGTTACGAATACGCGAGCCCGGTTCGATTCCAAACGCGGGGCACGTGATGCATTCTCGATCGTCCGCACCGACCCTTTTCCCTCGCCGAGAACCAAGGGAACCGTGCACGAGCCCCGGCTTCGCGTGTGGCCCGGCTCCGCCGAAAAACCGAAGCAGCGGGGCTGTATTTTGAATTTTTGACGAGAGGGAGAACGCGACGTCCCGACGGAATTCCGTTCCGGCCGAGTGTAACGCCTGTCGGTGATATTTTTCCGCATGGCAGATTCGCGTGTACATGGTTAAGTGCTCGATTCTGTCAGGGGGATCGCGGTACAAACGAGAATTCCTGGCTTTAATGCTCGGTCTACGAGCGTCACGGCTGCTACCCCTCGTGGATTAAATTGAAAGTGCTAAATTCGCAGGAACATGCGTGGTCCTCGAGCGGATCTTGCATCGCTGCAAAACGGATTTTAAAAATGGTCCGTGAATTTAGCAGGGACACGCCGCGATTTTCGATGAGGTAATCTTGCAATATGCCGGGATATAGAGACAAACTTGCGGGAAGTTTCGCTATGGGGGATGAATGGAATCTTCGAAGCAGAAGAGTTGCGTCGTTGATCGCGTCTGGCGAGTTCTTTGAACAATTCCGACGGAGTTATTGTAATTAACAGTAGGCAAATAAAGTCTGGAGTATGTGACGTTCAGAGTGAAGAGCTCGGGACAAAGCTGTACCGTGAGGAATAGCAATTAGGATGGCGACTACGAGGAATCTCCGTCGTACGTCCTCTCGACGTTTAATAACGCGGGAATTTTTCGAAAGGATACCGCTCTTAACAGGACGCAATTCCGGCGAACGCGCGGCACTGCCGCTGAAATTCCCAGACAGTATGAACAAGCGGAAAATAATAATTTCCCCAAAGTGCCATTAAAAGGAACGAACTGAAACGGCTTAAGAACCAACCGACATTTTCCTCCTGCTTGTTCTCCACGATCGTGCAGCAGCTCCCTTATTCGCGAACGCGCCGGCGATAACGTCGCCCAACAAGCCTTCGAATCGCAGTCTCCACGCGGCCATTCGAACCGTCACCCTTCCCTCGAGGACGGAGAAAACGGGCAAATTAAGTTTCGCTCTCGATATCGCTCTCTTCCTGCTTCCCGAACGGAAAACAACGAAAGGGTTCCGCGAGCGAAACGACGAAACTAGAGAAACGTGGACGATGCGACTCGAACCGGTTACGCCACGCGCCATTTTCAAACGAGAAATGGCGAAGAACTGGAGGAACGACGCGACGGTGTGAATCGAAACGTTGGTTCGCAATGATCGACTAATTACTCCGAGATATTTCGGTGACGACAAACTCGCGTAGAGATATTAGGTGAAGTAAAAAGGAATCCATTATTTTTGCATGAAATTTTAAAAATATATAAGATTAGGCGAGCTCCGGTTACCGATAAGGCGGCGTGAGTGAGGAGCACGTAGCAATGATAACCGGGGTCTCAAATCGAAGCGGCGATTCCCTTGATCGGCGATCAATGAACGAAGAAGGCCCATTCGAGACCGACTGCACACCGTGTGTGCAATTGATTTCCGAGGCTATAAGACCGGTTGCACACCGTGTGTGCAATAATAACGAGCCCTTATCTGTTATTCTGAGTAGTCGCTCCTGGGGACCGTGTTCGAGAAGAACCGTCGTCTCGAATGGGGGGCAGGTCGCGAAGCATACGAGGCAGTTGATAGACAATTCTTAGAGTACCGAGACAGTTCCGAGACAGTGGGTTGAGATGAATCATTAAGAGATAGTTGTTAGGAAAGAATATTAGCAGACAGTTCTTATTGTTAGAATATTATTTGTAAACCCCCCTTACAAAATTTAATGCAAATACTGGATATATTCAGGTGGTGGCCGATACTTAATAAATACAAATATTGGAATATTCAGATGGTGGCCAACATTGTTAACTTACTTCGTCTTTCATTTATCTATCAAGTGTAGTACAAAATAATGGATTTCTTTTTACTTCATCTAGTATGTACGTGATATCGCGAGCTGGAGAGAACACTAACAAAGGAGATAGTATTAACCCTTTGCACTCGACGACTTTTTCGTTACAGAGAAATAGTAATTCGAGGACTATCTGTCATAGACTCGATGATAATTTTAAAATGGTAAATCGGAAATCATATGCAAATTAAGACGTAGAACTATTTTTCTTCCACATTCCACACATCGTTAGGTAATTTTAAATTTGATATGTTAATTAACGTCGATCTTTAGAATCTGATTAAGTGGTGACTGAGAGTCATCTCTCCAGTGCGAAGGGTTAACAGCGATAGCGGGGATAATAGACGTATGATCTTAGTTCTAAGCGAATACGTGGGAACTTCAGGGCCGCTTCTCGAAAACGAGGAATAATAAGCAGCGGTATGGGGTTCGACTCGGGCGTTTCAGGATGATATGTGGAGTATGTTAGACTTTAACCCTTCGAGTGCTGAATCTAGCGCTGACGATCGCTGTGAACGGCATACTTTTTCGCTAGACTGAACTCTGATGATTAACTAATTAAGGCGCAAATAGTAATAAGTTATAGACATTGACGAAACATTGTTTGCATTTGTTTACTGCTGTTATTAAGGAATGCATTTTATTCATTTTACACAAAAGTAATTGTAATACTTCTTTGTAGGTGACCGAGAAAATTGACAAACGCATATATGCGCCTTCAGTCCATGGCAGCAACGTACAAGGAGAATGCAAGTCTTTCGGGTCACTGATTTAGTTGAAACGTTGCAAGTTTGAAGATATCGTCATGCAGTTTAAAAAAAAAATATATAATTATAGCCGCAACTACTCAATAGTTCTTGAAATATTTTCGATTAAAATTTTATATCATCTATAAGTATACGTTTATTTCCTTTATATTTTAAGTCAAGTTGTAGCGTAACGATGACGACCGAGTTTTGCTATACGGGAGGACCGGGGTTCGATTCCCGGTCCATAATTTTTTCAATATATTTTTTTTTTGTATCCATTTTTCGCCTATGAAAACATTGTAAATACAGAATTATAAATAAAATTTCGTAATAAAAAAATTTATTTTTACGCTTTCCTATGTCAGTATATATTTATTACAAAATACTAAGAATCTTATGCAAGAAAAACAATTTTCTATAGCAATCTTATTTACTACAGAAAGAAAACGAAAATATGAATAATCAATAGATAGAGGAAATACAGAACCTATCGCTCATGTAAGTATTAATTATTAAATTAAACATTGTATAAGAATGTTGCTTATAATTCCAACTTTGTTGTGCAACTATAAATGTTTATGAATTAATTACAAAGACTTCGAAATTTATTAATTTTCTACTGCCGAATTGATATCTGGTATCTAGTTCGAATAAAAATTTTACCGCCTGCGATCAGCGCCATCTATGATTTGGGCTCAAAAATCAAGAAAGTGATAGGAATATAGAATAGGCGAGGAGGTCGTCTAGGAGCTCGTCACGTGACAGACAAGGACAGAGAGGGGATAGAAAAGGATAGAAGGGTTCCGTAGTGAAAAATTAATTAATTACTCAATTTCTATAAATAATTTATGAACTTTTATAATTTCATTGCAAAGCTGGAACTTCAGGCTACATTCTTATATAATTTTCGTAAAGAAGTTAGCTCTAAATTCGTAGTTATTAATTTTCCTTTGATGGCGTCTATAATTTCGCAACAACGACCGTCACGATCTTCCGTAAAGATATATAATACTAAACGAAACTAGAAGCGAAATGTGGTCAAAAGTTATATGAGAAGATTCGCAAAAACATTGCTTTTATAATGAGTGCATAAAGTTTCATAAATTAATTGCGTAGAGAATAGTAATTAATGAGAAACCAATGGTGTCTTCGACAATAATTCAAACACTCGGTAAAATAATAATTAATAATTAATTGATTAGGGACAAATTTATATCGAAAAATATATTGGAAAGTTCGTGAAGGATCTGCCGTTACGATGCAATTATAAAAGTTCATAAATTAATCGCAGGAATAGAGTAATTAATTAATTTTCCAATAAAAGTTCAAAAAGGAACTGTCAGCGCCACCTATAATTTTTTACTGGAACTAATGGAGCACAAGCTTCCAGATAAATATTATAGGTGGCGCTGACCGTTGTTGTTTGAATTTTTATTAGAAAATTAATTAATTACCCAATTCCTGCGATTAATTTATGAACTTTTATAATTCCATCGTAAAGGCAGATCCTTCAGGAACTTTCCAATATATTTTTCGACATAGATTGGTCCCCAATTAATTAACTATTAATTATTATTCTACCCAATGTTTGAATTGTTGTCGAACACGCCATTGGTTTTTCGTTAATTACTATCCTTTACGCAATTAATTTATGAAACTTTAAGTACTCATTATAAAAACAATGTCCTTGCGAATATTCTGATATAACTTTTGATCACATTTTGCTTCTAGTTTCGTTTAGTATTATATATTTTTATGCAAGATCGTGACGGTCCTCGTTACGAAATCATAGACGCCATTAATCAAAAATTAATAATTAACAATTTCCAGTTAAATTCTTTACGAAAATTATATAAGAATGTAGCTTGAAGTTCCAGCTTTGCAATGAAATTATAAAAGTTCATAAATTAATTACAGAAATTGAGTAATTAATTAATTTTTCACTGACGGAATTCTTCTATCCCCACTCTAACAAGGTTTATCACGTGACCACCACCTCGGCGACCTCCTTGCCTATTCTGTATTCCTATCACTTTTCCGATCATATGGTCCAAAATCATAGATGGCGCTGATCGAAGGCGCTTAAATTTGAATCGGTTATTATCCTAATAAACTAATTCGGCAGTGGAAAATTAACAAATTCTAAGTTTCAGTAATTAATTCATGAATTTTTATAATTGCAGCACACCCTCTGTGCATAATTATTACAAATTAATTAATTAAAAAGGAATTAATTTATCTAGAATTACCAAAGGTGTTAAATGCATAAAATCATAAGTATGTATAATTTTCTTCCTATCTCAATGAAATCAATAGTAACTTTTGATAGAACAACTATAAATTTGTAATATTTTATGCATAAGACCACTTTGATAATTCTAATATTAAAATGAATCAAACTCTTGGTATAAAGATTATGCTGTATAAATTATGCTGTATTATTTATTCAATTACATTGTCAATACAAATCTTAATTTGTAATATTCATTGGATAATACTTGCAGAGTTTACTTTCCTCGAAACAAATCTGCAAACAAAATTGCTCCATTATTCTCAGATGTCAAAGAATATTAGTTTGTCCAAAAACGTGTAACTTATATGTAAGATCTTTCTCCTACTCACTTTCAATATGCAGTTCTAATCATTGCTGTTGCAGAACTTTTATTCTGTAGATAAGTTGCAAAATACACATCTTCCATCCACAATTTCTTTTCCACTTCAATCGTACAGGAGTACTCGTGTTTTATTCAGTAATATTCGATTAAGCCTTTCCATTCAGTTGAGGTGTATACAGTGTCGTATAATCTAGTATAATTACTTTTTGTCTGTACTAATTCTTGAATTCACGACTGGTAAACCCTCCTGCTTCCATCATTGTATCTAAACCTGTATGTTATTCCACTTTGCCTCTGCTGCTGCAACACAAACAATCTCTGTAATGCTTCAATATCTGATGCCATAACATAAATCCTCACAAAATTAATAAAATCTAAGACTATCATCACATACCTATTTCTATTCCATGTCCCTGGCTCTATAAGCTCACATAAATCAGAAGAGCCTCCAACTGGCTTTTCAACCTTGTTCTTGTCTCTCCAAATGGAATCTTCGATTGCTTTGCTTCACAAAAATATCTTGCATTCTCCGAGTCCTGTCTTTAATACTCTTTTCGTTAATTTCATTTCCAATACTTTCTTGGACAATTTTTTCATGTTCCTTATACACAGAGTCCCCAATTTTCTGTGCTTCTCTACCAGCTTCTTGTTCATCTCTACTAGTATTAAGTCCATTATTACACATATGCCCTACGAATATTTTTTCTTCGTTTTTATGAATCATTACTTCATATTGCTTGAACATTACCTCACTACCATCTCCAGTTATCAGATTTAATGATAATAAATTCTGTATCAAGTGTGGAACACAAACAATATTCAAGTATTTGGCTCTATTCTACCTTTCGATTTTGCTTCCATGGAAATACTTCTTTACATTGATCCAAATTCTACTCATATTTCTTCCTATTTTGTCAAGTATCCTAATTTATCAACCATATGTCTCGTTGTTCTGGAGTCCAAAATCCATTACTCTGTTCCATTATTCTGTTCCATTGTTCTCTGTCAAGAAGCATGTGATCTTTTTTTTTATCTTGATCTCCTTTCCTTTCCTTTATGTTTTCAAAATAACAGTCCAAATGATTTTTTCTAAATAATTGAAC
>NW_016920026.1:0-16562 GCF_001483705.2 Eufriesea mexicana
ATTGCAATGCAATGGAATCTGACTAGAATGTTCTATTTTATTGGCATTTTCGACTAATATCGTAGTGAGCAAGCTTTCTCGCATAAATAAGGAGGTAGGATACTATTGACGTGCAATAGCCTTTGCAATGCAATAGAATCTGACCGGAAAGTTCAGTTTTATTGACTTTTTCGTCTAATATCGTGGTGAGCAAGCTTTTTGTCTTAAGTAAGGAGGCAGGATTCGATTGGCGAGCTATAGCCATTGCAATGCAATGGAATTTGGCAGGAAAGTACAAGTCTATTGACATTTACGACCAATATCGTGGTGTGCATACTTTCTCGTATAAATAAGAAGGAAAGATTCTATTGGCGTGCTATTGCCATTGCAATACAATCGATTCTGACAGAAAAGTTCATTTTTATTGACATTTTCGAATAATACCGTGGTGAGCAAGCTTTCACGCATAAATAAGGGGAAAAGATAGAATTGGCGTGATATAGCTATTGGAATGCAATAGAATCTGACTGGAAATTTCAATTTTATTGACATTTTCGAATAATATCTTGGTGAGCAAGCTTTCTTGCATAAATGCGCAGGAATCATCCTATTGGGGTACTATAGCCATTGCAATGTAAAGGAACCTGACTGGAACGTTGAATTTTGTTAACATTTTCGACTTGTATCGTGGTGAGCAGATTTTCTCGCAAACATATGGAGGAAAGATTCTATTGGCCTGCCGCAGCCGCTGCAGTGCAATAGAATCTGAAGGGAAAGTCCAATTTGATGGACATTTTCGGGCTGATACCGTGGTGAGCAAACTTTCACGCATAAATAAGGAGGATCGATTCTATTGACGCGCTATGGCTATTGCAATTCAATAGAATCAGACTGGAAAGTTCAGTTTTATTGTCATTTCCGTCTAATATCGTGGCGAGCAAGTTTTCTGGAGTAAATAAGGAGGAAAGATATAATTGGCGTGCTATAGCCATTGGAATACAACAGAATCGGACTGAAAAGTTCAATTTTCGTGACATTTCCGACTAATATCGTGGCAAGCAAGCTTACTCGCATAAATAAGGAGGAAAGAATCCGTTGGCGCGCTATAGCCATTGCAATGCATCAGAATTTGTCTTGAAATTTCAATTTTATTGACATTTTCGTCTAATATCGTAGTGAGCAAGATTTCTCGGAGAAATAAGCAGGATAGATTCTATTGGCGTGCCGTAGCCGCTGCAGTGCAATAGAATCTTTCTGGAAAGACCAATTTCATAGACATTTTCGACTAATAGCTTGGTGAGCGTGCTTTGTGGCATAAATACGAAGCGATGATCCTATTGGCGTGCTATACACTTTGCAATGCAACAAAATATGGCTGGAAAATACACTTTTAGTGACATTTCAGATTATTATCGTGGTGTGCATGCCGTCTCTCATAAATAAGAACGGAAGATTCTATTGGCGTGCTATAGCCATTGCAATGCAATGGAATCTGACTAGAATGTTCTATTTTAATGGCATTTTCGACTAATATCGTAGTGAGCAAGCTTTCTCGCATAAATAAGGAGGTAGGATACTATTGACGTGCAATAGCCTTTGCAATGCAATAGAATCTGACCGGAAAGTTCAGTTTTATTGACTTTTTCGTCGAACATCGTGGTGAGAAAGCTTTCACTCGTAAATATTGAGGCAGGAATAGATTGGCGTGCTATAGCCATTGCAATGCAATAGAATGTGGCAGGAAAGTACAAGTCTATTGACATTTACGACCAATATCGTGGTGAGCAAACTCTCTCGCATAAATAGGGAGGATCGATTATATTGGCGCGCTATAGCCATTGCAATGTAATAGAATCTTTCTGGAAACTTCAAATCTACTGCCATTTTCGACAAATATCGCGGTGGGCAAGCTTTCTCACTTGAATAAGGAGGTAAGATTCTATTGGCGTGCTATAGCCATTGCAATGCAATGGAATCAGACAGGAAAGTTCAATTTTATTGACATTTCCGACATATATCGTGATGAGCAAGGTTTCTCTGAAAAATAAGGAGGAAAGAATCTATTGGCGTGCTGTAGCCGCTGCAGCGCAATAGAATCAGACGGCAAAGACCAATTTTATAGACATTTTCGACTAATAACTTGGTGAGCGGGCTTTCTTGCTTAAATGCGAAGGAATGATCCTATTGGCGTGCTGCACACATTGCAATGCGACAGAATATGACTGGAAAATACACTTTTTGTGTGGCATTTCCGATTAATATCGTGGTGAGCATGCCGTCTCGCATAAATGAGAAGGAATGATCCTATTGGCGTGCTATAGCTATTGCAATGCAACAGAATCAGGCTGGAAAGCTCAATTTTATTTGACATTTTCGTCTCTAATCGTCGTGAGCACACTTTCTCGCGCAAAGAAAGGGGAAAGGTTTTATTGGCGCGTTGTAGCCTCTGCAGCGCAATAGAATCTGACTGGAAAGTCCTATTTTATAGACATTTTCGACTAATATCTTGGTGAGCAAGCTTTCATGCATAAATGCGGAGCCATGATCCTATTGCTGTGCTATAGCCATTGCGACGTAAAGGGACCTGAATGGAAAGTAGAATTTTATTATCATTTTCGACTAATATCGTGGTGAGCATACCTTCTTTCAAAAATAAATAGGAAAGATACCATTGAGTGCTATACACATTGCAATGCCATAGAAACTTCCAGGAAAGTCCAATTTCATAGACATTTTCGACTAATATCGTGGTGAGCAACGTTTCTCGCATAAATAAGGAGGATCGATCCTACTGCCGCGCTGTACACATTCTAATGCAATAGAATCTGCCTGGAAAGTTCATTTTTAGAGACATTTCCAACTAATATCACGGTGTGCTAACTTTCTCGCATATATATGGAGGATAGACCCTATTGGCATGCTAGAGCCATTGCAATGCTATAAAATCAGACAGGAAAGTTGAATTTCATTGACATTTTCAAATAATACCGAGATGTAAAGGCTTTCTAGCACATAAGAGGAGGAAAAACCCTATTGGCGTGCTGTAGCCGCTGCAGTGCAATGGAGTCAGACAGGAAAGTACAATTTTACATACATTTTCGACTAATATGTTGGTGAGCAACCTTTCTTGCATAAATGAGGAGGAAAGATCTTATTCGCGCGCTATACACATTCCAATGCTTTAGAATCTGACTGGAAACTTCAATTTTCGTGACATTTCCGACTAATATCGCGGTGAGCACGCTTACTCGCATAAATAAGGAGGAAAGTTTCTATTGGCTTGCTTTAGCTGTTGCAATGCAATAGAATCTGTCTGGAAACTACAAATCAACTGTCATTTTCGACAAATATCGTGGTGAACAAGGTTTCTCTGAAAAATAAGGAGGAAAGAATCTATTGGCGTGCGGTAGCCGCTGCAGTGCAATAGAATCTGACGTGAAAGACCAATTTTATTTACATTTTCGACTAATAACTTGGTGAGCGGGCTTTCTTGCTTAAATGCGAAGGAATGATCCTATTGGCGTGATACACACATTGCAATGCAACAGAACATGACTGGAAAATACACTTTTAGTGACATTTCCGATTAATATCGTGGTGAGTATGCCGTCTCGCATAAATGAGATGGAAAGATCCTATTGGCGTCCTATAGCCAGTGCAATGCAACAGAATCAGACTGGAAAGCTGAATTTTATTTGACATTTTCGTCTATTATCGTGGTGAGCAGACTTTCTCGCGCAAAGAAATGGGGAAAGGTTCTATTGGCGCGCTGTAGCCTCCGCAGCGCAATAGAATCTGACTGGAAAGTCCAATTTTCGTGACATTTCCGACCAATATCGTGGAGAGCAAACTTTCTTGCATTAATAAGGGGGAAAGATTCAATTAGCGTGCTATTGCCATTGCAATTCAATCGATTCTGACAGAAAAGTTCATTTTTATTGACATGCTCGACGATTATCGTGGTGAGCAGGCTTTCTCCTACAAATATGAAGTAAAGATTCTATTGGCGTGCTACAGCCGATGCAGTGCAATAAAATCCGACAGGAAAGCTCAATTGTATTGACATTTTCGAATAATACCGTTGTGCGCAAGCTTTCACGCACAAATAAGTGGAAAAGATAGTATTCTCGTGCTATAGCCATTGCAATGCAATGGTGCCTGAATGGAAGCATCAATTTCAATTGCATTTTCAACTAATATCGTTGTGAGCAAAATTTCTCGCATCAACAATGGGGAACGATACCATTGGCGTGATATAGCTATTGCAATGCAGTAGAATCTGACTGGAAAGTTCAATCATATAGACATTTTAGACTAATACCGTTGCGAGTAAGCTTTCTCGCATAAATAAGGAGGATCGATTCTATTGGCGCGCTATAGCTATTGCAATGCAATAGAAACAGACTGGAAGGTTCAGTTTTATTGACATTTCCGTCTAATATCGTTGGGAGCAAACTTTCTCGCGCAAATAACGAGTAAAGGTTCTATTGGCGTGCTGTAGCCTTTGCTGTGCAATAGAATCTGACTGGAAAGACCAATTTTATAGACATTTTCGACTAATAGCTTGGTGAGCGTGCTTTGTGGCATAAATGCGAAGCTATGATTATATTGGCGTGCTATACACATTGCAATGCAATAGAATATGACTGTAAAATACACTTTTATTGACATTTCGGATTATTATCGTGGTGAGCATGCCGTCTCTCATAAATGAGAACGAAAGATTCTATTGGCGTGCTATAGCCATTGCAATGCAATGGAATCTGACTAGAATGTTCTATTTTAATGGCATTTTCGACTAATATCGTGGTGAGCAAGCTTTCTCGCATAAATAAGGAGGTAGGATTCTATTGACGTGCAATAGTCTTTGCAATGCAATAGAATCTACCCGGAAAGTTCAGTTTTATTGACTTTTTCGTCGAATATCGTGGTGAGCAAGCTTTTTGTCTTAAATAAGGAGGCAGGATTCGATTGGCGTGCTATAGCCATTGCAATGCAATAGAATTTGGCAGGAAAGTACAAGTCTATTGACATTTACGACCTATATCGTGGTGTGCATACTTTCTCGTATAAGTAAGGAGGAAAGATTCTATTGGCGTGCTATTGCCATTGCAATACAATCGATTCTGACAGAAAAATTCATTTTTATTGACACTTTCGAATAATACCGTGGTGAGCAAGCTTTCACGCATAAATAAGGGGAAAAGATAGAATTGGCGTGATATAGCTATTGGAATGCAATAGAATCTGACTGGAAATTTCAATTTTATTGACATTTTCGAATAATATCTTGGTGAGCAAGCTTTCTTGCATAAATGCGGAGGAATCATCCTATTGGGGTGCTATAGCCATAGCAATGTAAAGGAACCTGACTGGAAAGTTAAATTTTGTTAACATTTTCGACTTATATCGTGGTGAGCAGATTTTCTCGCAAACATATGGAGGAAAGATTTTTTTGGCCTGCCGCAGCCGCTGCGGTGCAATAGAATCTGAAGGGAAAGTCCAATTTGATGGACATTTTCGGGCTGATACCGTGGTGAGCTAACTTTCACGCATAAATAAGGTGGATCGATTCTATTGTCGCGCTATTGCTATTGCACTGTAATAGAATCTGACTGAAAAGTTCAATTTTCGTGACATTTCCGACTAATATCGCGGAGAGCAAGCTTACTCGCATAAATAAGGAGGAAAGATTCTATTTGCGTGCTATAGCTACTGCACTGTAATAGAATCTGTCTGGAAGGTTCAAATCTACTTTCATTTTGGATCAATATCGTGGTGAGCAAACTTCCTCGCATAAATAAGTTGGAAGGATCCTATTGCCGTCTACGCACATTGCAATGCAATAGAATCTGACTGGAATGTTCAGTTTTATTGACATTTTCGTCTAATATCGTGGCGAGCAAGCTTTCTCGCGTAAATAAGGAGGAACGATATTATTGGCGTGCTATAGCCATTGCAATGCAATTGAGCCTGCCTGAAAAGTTCAATTTCGTGACATTTCCGACTAATATCGTGGTGAACAAGCTTATTCGCATAAATAAGCAGGAAAGATTCTATTGGCGTGCTATAGCTATTGCAGTGCAATAGAGTCCGGCAGGAAATTTCAATTTCATAAACATTTTCCACTATTATCGTGGAGAGCATACGTTCACGCATAAATAAGGAGGAAAGGTCCTATTCGCGTGCTATACACATTCCAGTGCACTGGAATATGTCTGGAAAGTTCAATTTCAGTGCCATTTCGGACCAATATGGTGATGAGCAAGTTTTTTCGCCTGAAGAATGGGTATAGACTCTACTGGCGTGCTATAGCCATTGCAATGCAATGGCATCTGTCTGAAAAGTTCAATTTTATTGACATTATCGACTAATATCGTGGTGGGCAAGCTTTCTCGAATAAATAAGGAGGAAAGATTCTGTTGGCATGCTATAGACATTGCAATGCAATAGAATTTGTCTGGAAAGCTCAATTTTATTGACATTTCCGACTAATATCGTGGAGAAGAAGCTTTCTCGAATAAATAAGGAGGAAAGATTCTATTGGCGTGCTATTGCCATAGCAATGCATTGGAATCTGACTGGAATGTTCAATTTTATTGACATTTTCGTCGAATATCGTGGTGAGCAAGCTTTCTTGCATAAACGCGAGCAAAGATTCTATTGGCGTGCTATAGCCATTGCAATGCATTGCAATCTGACTGGAATGTTCAACTTTATTGGCATTTTCGACTAATATCGTTGTGAGCAAGGTTTCTCGGAAAAATATGGAGGAAAGATTCTATTTACGTGCCGTAGCCGCTGTAGTGCAATAGTATCTGACTGGAAAGACCAATTTTATCGACATTTTCGACTAATAACTTGGTGGGCGAGCTTTCTAGCATAAATGCGATGGAATGATCCTATTTTCGTACTATATACATTAAAATGCAATAGAATATGACCGGAAAATGCTCTTTCAGTGACATTTCCAATTAATATCGTGGAGAGCATGCCGTGTAGCATAAATGAGAAGGAAAGATTCTATTGGCGTTCTATAGCCAATGCAATACAATAGAATCAGACTGGAAAGCTCAATTTTGTTTGACATTTTCGTCTAATATCGCGGTGAGCACACTTTCTCGCACAAAGAAAGAGGAAGGATTCTATTGACGCGCTGTAGCCTCTGCAGTGCAATAGAATATGACTGGAAAGTCCAATTTTATAGACATTTTCGGCCAATATGTTGGTGAGCAACCTTTCTTGCATAAATGAGGAGGAAAGATCTTATTCGCGCGCTATACACATTCCAATGTTTTAGAATCTGACTGGAAACTTCAATTTTAGTGTCATTTCCGACCAATATCGTGGTGAGCAAACATTCTCGCATAAATATGGAGGATCGATTCTATTGGCGCGCTATTGCTTTTGCAATGCAATAGAATCAGACTGGAAAGTTCAGTTTTATTGACATATTCGTCTAATATCGTGGCGAGCAAGATTTCTCGCGTAAATAAGGAGGAAAGATAGTATTGGCGTGCTATAGCCATTGCAATGCAATAGAATCTGACTGAAAAGTTCAATTTTCGTGACATTTCCGACTAATATCGCGGAGAGCAAGCTTACTCGCATAAATAAGGAGGGAAGATTCTATTGGCGTGCTATAGCTATTGCACTGTAATAGAATCTGTCTGGAAGGTTCAAATCTACTTTCATTTTCGACCAATATCGTGGTGAGCAAACTTCCTCGCGCAAATAGCGAGGAAAGGTTCTATTGCCGCCTACGCACATTGCAATGCAATAGAATCTGACTAGAAAGTTCAATTTTAGTGTCATTTCGGACCAATATCGTGATGAGCAAGCCTCCTCGCCCGAATAATGGGCAAAGACTGTATTGGCATGCTGTAGCCGCTGCAGTGCAATGGAATCAGACAGGAAAGTTTAATTGTATTGACATTTTCGACTAATACCGTTGTGAGTAAACTTTCTCGCATAAATAAGGAGAATCGATACTGTTGGCGTGGTATGGACATTGCAATGCTATGGAATCAGACTGGAAAGATCATTTTTATTGACATTTTCGACAAATATCTTGGTGAGCAGGCTTTCTCGCACAAATATGGAGGAAAGATTCTATTGGCGTGCTATAGCCGCTGCAGTGAAAGAATCAGAAGAGAAAGTTCAATTCTATTGACATTTTCTTCTAATATCGTGGTGAGCAAGCTTCCTCGCCTTAATAAGGAGGAAAGCTTCAATTGGCGCGCCATAGCCATTACAATGCATTAGAATCAGACCGTAAAGATCAATTTTTTGCCATTTTCGTCTAATATCGTGGTGAGCAAGCTTACTCGCTTAAATAAGGAGGAAGGATCCTATTGGCGTGCTATAGCCATTGCAGTGCAACAGAATCTGACTGGAAATTTCAATTTTATTGACTTTTTCTACTGATATCCTGGTGAGCATACCTTCTCGCATAAATAAAGAGGAAAGATCCTATTCGCGCGCTATACACAGTGCAATGCAATAGAATCTGTCAGGAAAGTTCAATGTTCGTGACATTTCCGGCAAATATCGTGGTGAACAGGGTTTCTCTGAAAAATAAGGAGGAAGGAATCTATTGGCGTGCCGTAGCCGCTGCAGTGCAATAGAATCTGACGTGAAAGACCAATTTTATAGACATTTTCGACTAATAACTTGGTGAGCGGGCTTTCTTGCTTAAATGCGAAGGAATGATCCTATTGGCGTGCAACACACATTGCAATGCAACAGAACATGACTGGAAAATACACTTTTAGTGACATTTCCGATTAATATCGTGGTGAGCATGCCGTGTCGCATAAATGAGAAGGAAAGATCCTACTGGCGTCCTATAGCCATTGCATTGCAACAGAATCAGACGGGAAAGCTCAATTTTATTTGACATTTTCGTCTATTATCGTGGTGAGCAGACTTTCTCGCGCAAAGAAAGGGGAAAGGTTCTATTGGCGCGCTGTAGCCTCTGCAGCGCAATAGAATCTGACTGGAAAGTCCAATTTTCGTGACATTTCCGACCAATATCGTGGAGAGCAAGCTTTCTCGCACAAATATGGAGTAAAGATTCTATTGGCGTACTACAGCCGATGCAGTGCAATAAAATCCGACAGGAAAGCTCAATTGTATTGACATTTTCGAATAATACCGTGGTGAGCAAGCTTTCACGCATAAATAAGTGGAAAAGATAGTATTCTCGTGCTATAGCTATTGCAATGCAATGGTGCCTGAATGGAAGCATCAATTTCAATGGCATTTTCAACTAATATCGTTGTGAGCAAAATTTCTCGCATCAACAATGGGGAACGATACTATTGGCGTGATACAGCTATTGCAATGCAGTAGAATCTGACTGGAAAGTTCAGTTTTATTGACATTTCCGACTAATATCGTGGTGAGCAAGATTTCTCGGAGAAATAAGGAGTTTCGATACTATTGGCGTGCTATAGACATTCCAATGCAATGGAATCAGACTGGAAATTTCAATTTTATTGACATTTTCGTCTAACATCGCGACGAGCAAGCTTTCTCGCATAAATAAGGAGGAAAATTTGTATTGGCGTGCCACATTCATGGCAATGCAATAGAAGCTGTCTGGAATGTTCAATTTTATAGACATATTCGACTAATACCGTTGTAAGTATGCTTTCTCGCATAAATAAGGAGGATCGATTCCATTGGCGCGCTATAGCCATTGCAATGCAATAGAATCAGACTGGAAAGTTCAGTTTTATTGACATTTCCGACTAATATCGTGGTGAGCAAGATTTCTCGGAGAAATAAGGAGGAAAGATTCTATTGGCGTGCCGCAGCCGCTGCAGTGCAATAGAATCTGAAGGGAAAGTCCAATTTGATGGACATTTTCGGGCTGATACCGTGGTGAGCAGACTTTCACGCATAAATAAGGAGGATCGATTCTATTGACGCGCTATAGCTATTGCAATGCAATAGAATCAGACTGGAAAGTTCAGTTTTATTGTCATTTTCGTCTAATATCGTGGCGAGCAAGTTTTCTGGAGTAAATAAGGAGGAAAGATATAATTGGCGTGCTATAGCCATTGGAATGAAATAGAATCGTACTGAAAAGTTTAATTTTCGTGACATTTCCGACCAACATCGTGGCGAGCAAGCATACTCGCATAAATAAGGAGGAAAGAATCCGTTGGCGAGCTGTAGCCATTGCAATGCATTGGAATTTGTCTTGAAATTTCAATTTTATTGACACTTTCGTCTAATATCGTTGTGAGCAAACTTTCTCGCGCAAATATCGAGGAAAGATTGTATTGGCGTGCTGTAGCCGCTGCAGTGCAATAGAATCTGACGGGAAAGACCAATTTTATAGACATTTTCCACTAATAACTTGGTGAGCGAGCTTTCTTGCTTAAATGCGAAGGAATGATACCATTGGCGTGCTACACACATAGCAATGCAATAGAATCTGACTGGAAAGTTCATTTTTAGTGACATTTCCCACTAATATCGTGGTGAGCAAGCTTTCTTGCATAAATGCGGAGGAATTATCCTATTGGCGTGCTATAGCCATGGCGATGTAAAGGAACCTGACTGGAGAGATGAATTTTAATATCATTTTCGACTAATATCGTGGTGAGAATACCTTCTCGCAAAAATAAAGAGGAAAGATACCATTGCCGTGCTACACACATTGCAATGCAATAGAATCAGATTGGAAAGTTCAATTTTCGTGACATTTCCGACTAATATCGTTGTGAGCAAGCTTACTCGCATTAATAAGGAGGAAAGATTCTATTGGCGTGCTATTGCCATAGCAATGCAATGGAATCTGACTGCAATGTTCAATTTTATTGACATTTTAGACTAATATCGCGGTGAGCATACTTTCTCGCATAAATAAGGAAGAAAGGTCCTATTGGCGTGCTATACACATTTCAGTGCCATGGAAACGGTCTGAAAATTTCAATTTTAGTGTCATTTCGGACCAATATCGTGATTAGCAAGCTGCCTCGCCTGAATAATGGGCTTAGACACTATTGGCATGCTGTAGCAGCTGCAGTGCAATAGAATCAGACAGGAAAGTTCAATTCTACTGTCATTTTCTTCTAATGTCGTTGTGAGCAAGCCTTCGCATATAAATAAGTAGGAAAGCATTTATTAGCGCGCTATAGTCATTGCAATGGAACAGAATCTGTATGAAAAGCTCTATTTTATTGACATTTTCGACCAATATAGTGGTGAGCATACCTTCTCGCATAAATTTAGAGGAAAGACCCTATTGGCGTGCTATACACAAGGCAATGCGATAGAATATGCCTGGAAAGTTCAATTTCATTGAGATTTTCAAATAATATCGTTGTGTACACACTTTCTCGCACTAATAAGGAGGAAAGATACAATTGGCATGCTGTAGCCGCTGCAGTGCAATATAATCTGACTGGAAAGTCCAATTTTATAGACATTTTCGACTAATACCTTGGTGAGCAAGCTTTCTTGCATAAACGCGAGCAAAGATTCTATTGGCGTGCTATAGCCATTGCAATGCATTGGAATCTGACTGGAATGTTCAACTTTATTGGCATTTTCGACTAATATCGTGGTGAGCAAGGTTTCTCGGAAAAATATGGAGGAAAGATTCTATTGGCGTGCCGTAGCCGCTGCAGTGCAATAGTATCTGACCGGAAAGACCAATTTTATCGACATTTTCGACTAATAACTTGGTGGGCGAGCTTTCTAGCATAAATGCGATGGAATGATCCTATTTTCGTACTATATACATTAAAATGCAATAGAATATGACCGGAAAATACTCTTTCAGTGACATTTCCTATTAATATCGTGGAGAGCACGCCGTCTAGCATAAATGAGAAGGAAAGATTCTATTGGCGTTCTATAGCCAATGCAATGCAATAGAATCAGACTGGAAAGCTCAATTTTGTTTGACATTTTCGTCTAATATCGCGGTGAGCACACTTTCTCGCACAAAGAAAGAGGAAGGATTCTATTGACGCGCTGTAGCCTCTGCTGTGCAATAGAATCTGACTGGAAAGTCCAATTTTATAGACATTTTCGGCTAATATGTTGGTGAGCAACCTTTCTTGCATAAATGAGGAGGAAAGATCTTATTCGCGCGCTATACACATTCCAATGTTTTAGAATCTGACTGGAAACTTCAATTTTAGTGTCATTTCCGACCAATATCGTGGTGAGCAAACATTCTCGCATAAATAAGGAGTATCGATTCTATTGGCGCGCCATAGCCATTACAATGCATTAGAATCAGACCGTAAAGATCAATTTTTTGCCATTTTCGTCTAATATCGTGGTGAGCAAGCTTACTCGCATAAATAAGGAGGAAGGATCCTATTGGCGTGCTATAGCCATTGCAGTGCAACAGAATCTGACTGGAAAGTTCAATTTTATTGACTTTTTCAACTAATATCGTGGTGAGCATACTTTCTCGCATAAATAAAGAGGAAAGATCCTATTCGCGCGCTATACACAGTGCAATGCAATAGAATCTGTCAGGAATGTTCAATGTTCGTGACATTTCCGTCAAATATCGTGGTGAACAGGGTTTCTCTGAAAAATAAGGAGGAAGGAATCTATTGGCGTGCCGTAGCCGCTGCAGTGCAATAGAATCTGACGTGAAAGACCAATTTTATAGACATTTTCGACTAATAACTTGGTGAGCGGGCTTTCTTGCTTAAATGCGAAGGAATGATCCTATTGGCGTGCTACACACATTGCAATGCAATAGAATCTGACTGGAAAGTTCATTTTTAGTGACATTTCCCACTAATATCGTGGTGAGCAAGCTTTCTTGCATAAATGCGGAGGAATTGTCCTATTGGCGTGCTATAGCCATGGCGATGTAAAGGAACCTGACTGGAGAGATGAATTTTAATATCATTTTCGACTAATATCGTGGTGAGAATACCTTCTCGCAAAAATAAAGAGGAAAGATACCATTGCCGTGCTACACACATTGCAATGCAATAGAATCAGATTGGAAAGTTCAATTTTCGTGACATTTCCGACTAATATCGTTGTGAGCAAGCTTACTCGCATTAATAAGGAGGAAAGATTCTATTGGCGTGCTATTGCCATAGCAATGCAATGGAATCTGACTCGAATGTTCAATTTTATTGACATTTTCGTCGAATATCGAGGTGAGCAAACTTTCTCGCGCAAATAGCGAGGAAAGGTTCTATTGCCGCGCTGTAGCCTCTGCAGTGCAATAGAATCTGACTGGAAAGTTCAATTCTATTGTCATTTTCTTCTAATGTCGTTGTGAGCAAGCCTTCGCATATAAATAAGTAGGAAAGCATTTATTAGCGCGCTATAGTCATTGCAATGGAAGAGAATCTGTATGAAAAGCTCTATTTTATTGACATTTTCGACCAATATAGTGGTGAGCATACCTTCTCGCATAAATTAAGAGGAAAGATCCTATTGGCGTGCTATACCCAAGGCAATGCGATAGAATCTGCCTGGAAAGTTCAATTTCATTGAGATTTTCAAATAATATCGTTGTGTACAAACTTTCTCGCACAAATAAGGAGGAAAGATACAATTGGCATGCTGTAGCCGCTGCAGTGCAATATAATCTGACTGGAAGGTCCAATTTTATAGACATTTTCGACTAATACCTTGGTGAGCAAGCTTTCTTGCATAAACGCGAGCAAAGATTCTATTGGCGTGCTATAGCCATTGCAATGCATTGGAATCTGACTGGAATGTTCAACTTTATTGGCATTTTCGACTAATATCGTGGTGAGCAAGGTTTCTCGGAAAAATATGGAGGAAAGATTCTATTGGCGTGCCGTAGCCGCTGCAGTGCAATAGTATCTGACTGGAAAGACCAATTTTATCGACATTTTCGACTAATAACTTGGTGGGCGAGCTTTCCAGCATAAATGCGATGGAATGATCCTATTTTCGTACTATATATATTAAAATGCAATAGAATATGACCGGAAAATACTCTTTCAGTGACATTTCCTATTAATATCGCGGAGAGCATGCCGTCTAGCATAAATGAGAAGGAAAGATTCTATTGGCGTTCTATAGCCAATGCAATGCAATAGAATCAGACTGGAAAGCTCAATTTTGTTTGACATTTTCGTCTAATATCGCGGTGAGCACACTTTCTCGCACAAAGAAAGAGGAAGGATTCTATTGACGCGCTGTAGCCTCTGCTGTGCAATAGAATCTGACTGGAAAGTCCAATTTTATAGACATTTTCGGCTAATATGTTGGTGAGCAACCTTTCTTGCATAAATGAGGAGGAAAGATCTTATTCGCGCGCTATACACATTCCAATGTTTTAGAATCTGACTGGAAACTTCAATTTTAGTGTCATTTCCGACCAATATCGTGGTGAGCAAACATTCTCGCATAAATAAGGAGGATCGATTCTATTGGCGCGCTGTTGCTATTGCAATGCAATGGAATCAGACTGGAAAGTTCAGTTTTATTGACATTTTCGTCTAATATCGTGGCGAGCAAGATTTCTCGCGTAAATAAGGGGGAAAGATAGTATTGGCGTGCTATAGCCATTGCAATGCAATTGAATCTGACTGAAAAGTTCAATTTTCGTGACATTTCCGACTAATATCGCGGAGAGCAAGCTTACTCGCATAAATAAGGAGGAAAGATTCTATTGGCGTGCTATAGCTATTGCACTGTAATAGAATCTGTCTGGAAGGTTCAAATCTACTTTCATTTTCGACCAATATCGTGGTGAGCAAACTTCCTCGCATAAATAAGTTGGAAGGATCCTATTGCCGTCTACGCACATTGCAATACAATAGAATCTGACTGGAAACTTCAATTTTTGTGTCATTTCCGACCAATATCGTGGTGAGCAAACATTCTCGCATAAATAAGGAGGATCGATTCTATTGGCGCGCCATAGCCATTACAATGCATTAGAATCAGACCGTAAAGATCAATTTTTTGCCATTTTCGTCTAATATCGTGGTGAGCAAGCTTACTCGCATAAATAAGGAGGAAGGATCCTATTGGCGTGCTATAGCCATTGCAGTGCAACAGAATCTGACTGGAAAGTTCAATTTTATTGACTTTTTCAACTAATATCGTGGTGAGCATACTTTCTCGCATAAATAAAGAGGAAAGATCCTATTCGCGCGCTATACACAGTGCAATGCAATAGAATCTGTCAGGAATGTTCAATGTTCGTGACATTTCCGTCAAATATCGTGGTGAACAGGGTTTCTCTGAAAAATAAGGAGGAAGGAATCTATTGGCGTGCCGTAGCCGCTGCAGTGCAATAGAATCTGACGTGAAAGACCAATTTTATAGACATTTTCGACTAATAACTTGGTGAGCGGGCTTTCTTGCTTAAATGCGAAGGAATGATCCTATTGGCGTGACTTTGGCGTGCTACACACATTGCAATGCAATAGAATCTGACTGGAAAGTTCATTTTTAGTGACGTTTCCCACTAATATCGTGGTGAGCAAGCTTTCTTGCATAAATGCGGAGGTATTATCCTATTGGCGTGCTATAGCCATGGCGATGTAAAGGAACCTGACTGGAGAGATGAATTTTAATATCATTTTCGACTAATATCGTGGTGAGAATACCTTCTCGCAAAAATAAAGAGGAAAGATACCATTGCTGTGCTACACACATTGCAATGCAATAGAATCAGATTGGAAAGTTCAATTTTCGTGACATTTCCGACTAATATCGTTGTGAGCAAGCTTACTCGCATTAATAAGGAGGAAAGATTCTATTGGCGTGCTATTGCCATAGCAATGCAATGGAATCTGACTCGAATGTTCAATTTTATTGACATTTTCGTCGAATATCGAGGTGAGCAAACTTTCTCGCGCAAATAGCGAGGAAAGGTTCTATTGCCGCGCTGTAGCCTCTGCAGTGCAATAGAATCTGACTGGAAAGTTCAATTCTATTGTCATTTTCTTCTAATGTCGTTGTGAGCAAGCCTTCGCATATAAATAAGTAGGAAAGCATTTAAGCAATGTTCAATTTTATTGACATTTTAGACTAATATCGCGGTGAGCATACTTTCTCGCATAAATAAGGAAGAAAGGTCCTATTGGCGTGCTATACACATTTCAGTGCCATGGAAACGGTCTGAAAATTTCAATTTTAGTGTCATTTCGGACCAATATCGTGATTAGCAAGCTGCCTCGCCTGAATAATGGGCTTAGACACTATTGGCATGCTGTAGCAGCTGCAGTGCAATAGAATCAGACAGGAAAGTTCAATTCTACTGTCATTTTCTTCTAATGTCGTTGTGAGCAAGCCTTCGCATATAAATAAGTAGGAAAGCATTTATTAGCGCGCTATAGTCATTGCAATGGAACAGAATCTGTATGAAAAGCTCTATTTTATTGACATTTTCGACCAATATAGTGGTGAGCATACCTTCTCGCATAAATTTAGAGGAAAGACCCTATTGGCGTGCTATACACAAGGCAATGCGATAGAATATGCCTGGAAAGTTCAATTTCATTGAGATTTTCAAATAATATCGTTGTGTACACACTTTCTCGCACTAATAAGGAGGAAAGATACAATTGGCATGCTGTAGCCGCTGCAGTGCAATA
>NW_016920027.1:0-308 GCF_001483705.2 Eufriesea mexicana
GATGAATGGATGGGTGGATGGACGGAATAATGGGTAATTGGATGGGTGGATGAACGGATGTGTTAATGGGTGGATGCTTGTATGGATGGATGGATGTTTGGATCGATCAATGTATGGATGGGTGGATGTATGGATGGATGGGTGTATGGATGTATGTATGGATATTTGTATGGATGTATGTATGGATGTATGGATATATGTGAGGAAGTATGTATGGATGTATGTATGGGTATATTTACAGATGTATGAACGGATACATGTATGGATGTATGAATGCGTGTATGTAATGTTGTATGTATGGATGTTTG
>NW_016920028.1:0-471 GCF_001483705.2 Eufriesea mexicana
GTAGCTTTCTCTCATAAATAAGGATGAAGGATTCAATTGGCGTGCTATAGCCATCGCAATGCTGTCGAATATGCCTGGAAAATTCAATTTTATTGACATTTTCGACTAATATCGTGGTGGGCTATTTTTCTTTCATAAATCAGGGGGATGGATTCAATTGTCGTGCTGCAGTCGTCGCTGTGCTATAGAATACGGCTGGAAAATTCAATTTTATTGACATTTTCGACTAATATCGTGGTGAGCCACCTTTCTTGCATAAAAAAGGAGGAAGGGTGCTATTGGCAGGCTGTAGCCATTGCAATGCTTTAGAATCAGGCTGAAAAACTCAATAATATTGACATTTCCGGCTAGTTTTGTGGCAAGCTAACTTTTTTGCATAAATATGGAGGAAGGATAATATTGGCGTGCAATAGCCATTGCATTGATATAGAATGAGTTTGGGAAATTCAAATTTATTGACATTTTCGTCTA
>NW_016920029.1:0-235 GCF_001483705.2 Eufriesea mexicana
CAAAGCTAGGTCACCACGATATTAGTCGAAAATGTAAATAAAATTGAATTTTCCAGCCAGACTGTATAGCATTGCAATGGCTATAGTCCGCCAATAGAGCCTTTCCTCCTTATTTACGCATGAAAGTTAGCTCACCACGATATTAATCGAAAATGTCAATAAAATTGAATTTTCCAGCCTGATTCTATAGCATCGCAATGACTATAGCACGCCAATAGGATATTTCTACCTTATA
>NW_016920029.1:372-1316 GCF_001483705.2 Eufriesea mexicana
GAAAGGTAGCTCACCACGATATGAGTCGAAAATGTTAATAAAATTGTATTTTCCAGACAGATTCAATAGCACTGCAATGGCTACAGCACGCCAGTAGAATCTTCCCTCCTTATATATGCAAGAGAGTTAGGTCACCACGATATTAGTCGAAAATGTCAATAAAATTGAATTTTCCAGCCAGATTCTATAGCATTGCAATGGCTATAACACGCCAATAGAAACTTCCCTTCTTATTTATGCAAGAAAGTTAAGTCACCACGATATTACCCGAAGACGTCAATAAAATTGAATTTTTCAGACAGACTCTATAGGACCGCAATGACTATAGCACGCCAATAAGATATTTCTTCCTTATTTATGCAAGAAAGTTAGGTCACCACGATATTAGTCGAAAGTGTCAATAAAATTGAATTTTCCAGCCAGATTCTATAGCATTTCAATGGTTATAGCACGCCAGTAGGGTCTTTCCTCCTTACATATGCATGAAAGTTAGGCCATCACGATATTAGTTGAAAATGTCGATAAATTTGTATTTTCCAGCCAGATTTTATAGCATTGCAATGGCTATGGCACGCCAATAGAATCTTCCCTCCTTATTTATGCAGGAAAGTTAGGTCACCACGATATTAGCCGAAAACGTCAAAAAATTGAATGTTTCAGACAGATTCTATAGCTTCGCAATGACTATAGCACGCCGATAGGATATTTCCTCCTTATTTATGCAAGAAAGTTAGCTCACCACGATATTAGTCGAAAATGTCAATAGAATCGAATTTTGCACGCAGATTATATAGAATTGCAATGGCTATAGCATGCCTATAGTAGCTTTCCTTCTTATTTGAACAAGTGGGTTTGCTCAACACGATATTAGTCGAAAATGACAATCAAAATCAATTTTCCAGACAGATTATATAGCATTACAGTGGATATAGCACGCCAGTAGA
>NW_016920030.1:0-1006 GCF_001483705.2 Eufriesea mexicana
GCTCTGGCGGAGGCAGTAATAGTGGTCTCGTGACGTTAGTTTGAGTTAGGCTACGTTTGGTCACGTTACGCTTGGCCAGGATAGGACAACGTAGCATTGACGTTTGTGCTACACACTTCTATTAGGTGGATTTCTGCAATCTAATGTGCTCTAATATGTTCTACTTGCCACTGGGGATGCAGCAATGGTGGTCCCGGCGCGTCAGAATGTGTTAGGTTATGTTTGGTTACGTTAGGATTTGTCAAGTTGGGAGAGGACCGCTATGGCTTTTGTCATATACACTGCTATTCGGTGGCTTTATGCGCTCTTCCTTGTTCTACTATACTCTACTCGAATCTGGGGAGTCCAGCAATGGCTGCCGTGGCACTACAGGTTGTAATAGGTTAAATTTGCTTCGGCTAGGGTAGACTATGTTTGGTTGAAATGGCTGTGCCTTTCGTGCTGTGCACTGCTATTCGCTGGATTCTGGCCTTTTCGTGGGCTCTAACATACCCTGCATTGCTGTGGGGATGCCAGAAATCGTGGCCATGGTACGTTAGGTAGAGCTAGGATATGTTTGGCTTGACTAGGTCAGGCTTGGTTAGGATTGCTTCGACTTTTGTCCTATACGCTGCTATTCGGTCGATATTTCCGTTCTTCGTTGCTCTACTAGCCTCCGCTTATCACTGTGGAGGTCTGAAATAGCGGTCGTGGCATGAGGCAAGCTTGGTTGAGTTGGGTTACGTTTTGTTAGGTTAGGGTGGGCTAAGTTTGGTTAGGATTGCTTTGGCATTTGCGCTCTACACTGCTGTTCTTTGCATTTCCGCGCTCTACTGTGCCCTAGGATATTCAGCTTGGCTGTGGGGTGGACAGAAGTAGTGCTCTCGGCACGCTAGCCTGAACTATGTTGCGTTCGCTTACGTTAGGATACGGTAGCTTAGACTTTTGTGCTATAGTCAGCACTTTGGTGAATTTTTGCGCTCTACATTGCTCTACTATACTCTGCCTGACTCTACTGAAGCCAGCA
>NW_016920031.1:0-286 GCF_001483705.2 Eufriesea mexicana
TGTCAATAAAATTGAACTTTCCAGCCTGATTCTATAGCATTGCAATGGCTGTAGCACGCCAATCGAATTTTTCCTCCTTATATATGCAAGAAGATTAGCACACAACGATATTAGTCGAAAATGTAAACATAATTGAATTTTCCTGCCAGATTCTATAGCACTGCAGTGGCAATATTATGCCAATAGAATTCTTCCATCTTACGTATACAATGGCGTTAGCTCACCTCGATATTAGTAGAAAATAACAATGAAATTGAATTTTCCAGGCATATCCTATAGCATTGCA
>NW_016920032.1:0-482 GCF_001483705.2 Eufriesea mexicana
CCTCTCCTGCCCTGATCAAATGTAACATAGCCGTACGTAGCCTAAATCAAACTAACGAGCCGGAACCACTATTACTGGCCTCCCCAAAGTCGAACAGAGTATAGTAAAGCAATGCAGGGCGCCGAAATCCGCCGAACAGCAGTGTATAGCTCAAAAGTCAATGCTGCCCTGTCCTAATCTATCCAAGCGTAATATATCAAGCGTGTCCTGCCTTAACCGTACGCGCCGAGACCACAGTTCCTGGAATCCCTAGCGACAAGCAGAATATAATAGAGCACAGTAGGGCTCAGAGATCCACCTAAATTGCAGCGTGCAGCACAAAGGACAAGTACGTCCTAACATAACCATACCTAACCTAAGCTAACCAAACGTGTACAAACTAAACCTAACGAGACAATTCCTGGTCTCTTCAGTGCAATGCAGAAGATTCTAAGGCGCAGCAGAGCGCAGAAGTCCAACGTATTGCAGTGTACAGCACAGAG
>NW_016920033.1:0-3579 GCF_001483705.2 Eufriesea mexicana
GTTCTATAGCATTTCTATGGCTATAGCACGCCAGTAGTGTCCTTCCTCCTTATATGTGCAAAATAAATAGCTCACCCGATATTAGTCGAAAATGTCAATAAAATTTCATTTTCCAGCAAGATTCTATAGCGTTGCAATGTCCATAGGACGCCAATAGGATCTTTCTTCCTTATTTATAGAAGAAAACCAGCTCACCAAGATATTAGAAGAAAATGTTATTAAAATTTTATTTTCCTGCCATATTCTATACCACTGCTGTGGCTATAACACGCGAATGGAATTTTTGCTCCTTATTTATGCAAGAAAGTTAGGTCTCCGCAACATTAGTCGAAAATGTGAATAAAAACGAGTCTTCCAGCAGGATTCTATAGCATTGCAACGGTTACAGCATGCCAATAGAATCGTTCCTGCTAGTTTATGCAAGAAAGCTAGCTCACCACGATATTATTCAAAAATGTCAATAGAACATTATTTTCCAGACAGATTCAATTGCACTACAATGGCAATAGCACGCCAATAGAATCTTTCCTACATACTTATGCAAGAAGGACAGGTCACCACGATATTTGATGACAATGTCTATGAATTAGAACCTTCCAGCCAGATTCTATAGCATTGCAACGGCTATAGCACGCCAATAGTATCTATCCACATTATTAATGCAAGAAAGACAGCTCACCCAGATATTAGTCGAACATGTCAATATAATATAATTTTCCATTCAGTATCTGTAGCACCGCAGTGGCTACAGCACGCCAATGGAATTTTCCCTCCTTATTTACGCAAGGAAGTTATCTCACCACGACATTATTAGAAAATGTCAATAAAATTGAATTTTCCATGCAGATTCTATACCATTGCGTTAGCAATTTCACGCCAATAGATTCCTTCGTCCTTATCTATGCAACGAAGTTAGCCAACCACGATATTAGTCGAAAAGGTCGACAAAATTTAATGTTCCAGCAAGATTCTACAGCATTGCAATGGCTATATGGTGCCAATAGAATCATCCCTTCTTATTTATGCCAGAAAGTTAGCTCGCCACGAAATTGGATGAAAATGTTAATAAATTGGATTTTCCTGCCAGGTTCTATAGCATTTCTATGGCTATAGCACGGCAAAATAGTCTTTCGTCCTTATATATGCAAGAAAGATAGCTCACCACGATATTAGTCGTAAATGTGAATAAAATTGAAATTTCCTGCCAGATTCTACAGCATTGCTACGGCTATAGCACTCCGATGGGATCTTTCCTCCTTATTTCCCCAAGGAAGTTAGATCAACACGGCATTGGTCGTAAATGTCAATAAAATTGTATTTTCCAGCCAGATTCTATTGCACTGCAGCGGCCATGGCACGCCAATAGAATATTTCCTCCTCATTTATGCAAGGAGCTTAGCTCACCACGATATTATCCGAAAATGTCACTAAAATTTAATGTTCCAGACAGCTTCTACAGCATTACAATGGCTATAGCACATCAATAGAATCTTTCCACCTTATTTATGGAAGATAGCTAGCTCACCACGATTTTAGTCGCAAATGTCAGGAAAATTAAAGTTTCCAGCCAGGTTCTAGAGCAATTCTATGGCTATAGCACGCTTATAGTGTCTTTCCTTCTTATATATGCAAGAAAGATAGCTCACCGCGATATTAGACGAAAATGTCAATAAAATTTTATTTTCCAGTCAGATTCTATATCATTCCAATGGCTATAGCACGCCAATAGTGTCTTACCGCCTGACATATGCAAGAAAGTTAACTCACCACGATATTAGTCGACAATGACGATAAAAATGTATTTTCCAGCCAGATTCCATAGCATTCCAGTGGCTATAGCACGCCAATAGAATCTTTCCACCTTATTTATGCAGGAAAGTCAGCTCAGCACGATATTAGTCGAAAATGTCAATAAAGTTATACTTTCCAGCCAGATTCTGTAGCACTGCAGTGGCTATAGCACGCCAATGGAATTTTTCCTCCTTATTTACGCAAGAAAGTTTGCTCACCACGGCATTAGTCGTATATATGAACAAAATTGAATCTTCCAGCCAGATTCTATAGCATTGCAATGGTTATAGCACGCCAATAGAGCCTTTCGCCTTTATTTATACAAGAAAGATAGCTCAGCCCGATGTTATTTGAAAATTTCAATAAAATTGGATTTTCCATGCAGATTCTATAGCATTGCGATGGCATTTGCACGCCAATAGAATCTTTCCTCCTTATCTATTCAACGACGTTAGCTCACCACGATATTAGTCGAAAATGTCAAAAAAATTTCATTTTCCAGCATGATTCTATAGCGTTGCGATGCCTATAGGACGCCAATAGGATCTTTCTTCCTTATTTATGCAAGAAAACTAGCTCACCAAGATATTAGTAGAAAATGTTACTAAAATTTTATTTTCCAGCCATATTCTATAGCACTGCAGTGGCCATAGCACGCGAATGGAATTTTTGCTCCTTATTTATGCTGGAAAGTTAGGTCTCCGCGACATTAGTCGAAAATGTGTATAAAAACAAATCCTCCAGCCGGATTCTATAGCACTGCAATGGCTATAGCACGCCAATGGGTTCTATCCTCCTTATCTATGCAACGAAGATAGCTCACCACAATATTAGTCGAAAATGTCAATAAAATTTAATTTTCCAGCAAGATTCTGTAGCATTGCGATGCCTATAGGACGCCAATAGAATCTTTCTTCAGATCTTTCTCCTTATTTATGCAAGAAAACTAGCTCAACAAGATATTAGATGAAAATGTTTCTAACATTTGATTTTCCAGCCAGATTCTGTAGCACTGCAGTGGCTATAGCACGCCAATGGAATTTTTGCATCTTATTTATGCAAAAAAGTTCGGTCACCGCGACATTAGTCGAATATGAGAATGAAAAAGTATCTTCCAGCCAGATTCTATAGCATTGGAATGGCTATAGCACGCCAATAGAATCTTTCCTCCATATTTATGCATGAAAGTTATCTCACCACGATATTATTTGAAAATGTCAATAAAATTGAATTTTCCACGCAGATTCTATAGCATTGCGTTGGCAACTTCACGCCAATAAATTCTTTCCTCCTTATCTATGCAACGAAGTTAGCTCACCACGATATTAGTCGAAAATGTCAATAATATTTTATGTTCCAGCAAGATTCTATAGCATTGCAAAGGCTATACAACGCCAATAGAATCTTCCCTCCTTATTTATGCTTGAAAGTTAGCTCTCCACGAAATTGGAAGAAAATGTTAATAAAATTGGATTTTCCATCAAGGTTCTATAGCATTTCTATGGTTATAGCACGCCAGTAGTGTCTTTCCTCCTTATATGTGCAAAAAAGATAGCTCACCCGATATTAGTCGAAAATGTCAATAAAATTTCATTTTCCAGCAAGATTCTATAGCGTTGCAATGCCTATAGGACGCCAATAGGATCTTTCTTCCTTATTTATACAAGAAAACTATCTCACCAAGATATTAGAAGAAAATGTTATTAAAATTTTATTTTCCAACCATATTCTATAGCACTGCAGTGGCTATAACACGCGAATGGAATTTTTGCTCCTTATTTATGCAAG
>NW_016920033.1:3884-4867 GCF_001483705.2 Eufriesea mexicana
CACCACGATATTAGTCGAAAATGTCAACAAAATTTAATGTTCCAGCAAGATTCTACAGCATTGCAATGGCTATATAATGCCAATAGAATCATCCCTCCTTATTTATGCTAGAAAGTTAGCTCACCACGAAATTGGAAGGAAATGTTAGTAAATTGGATTTTCCAGCCAGGTTCTATAGCATTTCTATGGCTATAGCACGCCAAAATTGTCTGTCGTCCTTATATATGCAAGAAAGTTAGCTCACCGCGATATTAGACGAAAATGTCAATAAAATTTCATTTTCCAGACAGATTCTGTATCATTCCAATGGCTATAGCACGCCAATAGAGTCTTACCGCCTTACTTATGCAAGAAAGTTGGCTCAGCACGATATTAGTCGAACATGTCAATAAAGTTGTACTTTCCAGCCAGATTCTGTAGCACTGCAGTGGCTATAGCACGCCAGTGGAATTTTTCCTCCTTATTTACGCAAGAAAGTTTGCTCACCACGACATTAGTCGTATATGTGAATAAAATTGAATCTTCCAGCCAGACTCTATAGTATTGCGATGGTTATAGCACGCTAATGGAGTCTTTCGCCTTTATTTATGCAAGAAAGTTAGCTCAACACGGTATTGTTTGAAAATTTCAATAAAATTGAATTTTCCATGCAGATTCTATAGCATTGCGATGGCATTGGCACGCCAATAGAATCTTTCCTCCATATTTATGCAAGAAAGTAATCTCACCACGTTATTATTTGAAAATGTCAATAAAACTGACTTTTCCACGCAGATTCTATAGCATTGCGTTGGCAACTTCACGCCAATGAATTCTTTCCTCCTTATCTATGCAAAGAAGATAGCTCCCCACGATATTAGTCGAAAATGTCAACAATATTTATTGTTCCAGCAAGATTCTATAGCATTGCAATTGCTATGCAACGCCAATAGAATCTTCCCTCCTTATTTATGCTAGAAAGTTAGCTCACCACGAAATTGGAA
>NW_016920034.1:0-4626 GCF_001483705.2 Eufriesea mexicana
ATCCTAACCTAACCTATCGTAAGCTAAACTAACCTTACCTAACCTAACATAACCTAACCTGACATGACTTGACCAGTCCTGACCTGACCTGACTTGACCTGACCTTACTTGGCCTGACATGGCCTGGCCTGATGTGACCTGACCTATCCTGGCCAGACGTGACAGAACCTGTCCTCTCCTGACCTGACCTGACCTGACTTCACCTGATCTGACCTGACATCGCTTGACCAGACCTGACCTAACCTAAGCCGACCTGGAACGTCCTGACTTGCCCTTACCTGAACTGGCCTGACCTGTCGTGACCTTTCCTGGCCTGGCCTGGCCTGGCCTGTCCTGGCATGGCCCGACCTGTCTTGACCTGACCTGACCTGACCTGTCGTGGCCTGACATTGCCTGGCCTGGACTGACCTGCACAGACCTGACATGAACTGCCTGCCCTAACGTGACCTGACATGCCCCGACCTGACCTGACATCACCTGAACCGACCTGGAATGGCCTGACCTGACAAGCCGTGGCCGGAACTGACCCGTCATGGCCAGACATGACACGACCTGGTTACTGACCTGAGAAGGCCAGACATGACCAGACCTGCCCTGACCTGACATGAACTAACTGACCTGACCTGACCTGACCTGATATGACCCGACCTGACCGGACCTGATGAGACTTGACCTAATCTGACATAACCTAACCTAACCTATCCTAACCTTGTAAAACCTATCCCAGCAAAACCTACACAAGCTTTAGCAAAACTCACATAACCGAACCCTATCTACCCAAGCTTTTCCTTACCTTACATTTGGAAACCTAACCTAACATGACCTAACCAAACCTAGCTAACCTACCTTAACCTAACCTAACATAACCTAACCCAACCAATCGTAACCTAACCTCATCAAACCTAACCTGATCTCACCTACCCTAACCTAACCTATCGTAAGCTAACCTAACCTAACCTAACCTAACGTAATCTAACCTGACCTGACTTGACCTGACTTTACCTGGCCAGACATGGCCTGGCCTGATTTGACATGACCTATCCTGGACTGACCTGACCGAACCTGACCTCTCCGGACCTGACCTGACCTGACATCACCTGACCTGACATGGCCTAACCTGACCCGACCTTGGATGTCCTTTCCTGAACTGGCCTGACCTGTCGTGACCTTACCTGGCCTGGCCTGGGCTGACCTGACCTGACCTGACATCACCTGACCTGACATGTCCTAACCTGACCCGACCTTGGATGTCCTTTCCTGAACTGGCCTGACCTGTCGTGACCTTACCTGGCCTGGCCTGGGCTGACCTGACCTGACCTGACATCACCTGACCTGACATGTCCTAACCTGACCCGACCTTGGATGTCCTTTCCTGAACTGGCCTGACCTGTCGTGACCTTACCTGGCCTGGCCTGGGCTGACCTGACCTGACCTGACATCACCTGACCTGACATGTCCTAACCTGACCCGACCTTGGATGTCCTTTCCTGAACTGGCCTGACCTGTCGTGACCTTACCTGGCCTGGCCTGGGCTGACCTGACCTGACCTGACATCACCTGACCTGACATGTCCTAACCTGACCCGACCTTGGATGTCCTTTCCTGAACTGGCCTGACCTGTCGTGACCTTACCTGGCCTGGCCTGGGCTGACCTGACCTGACCTGACATCACCTGACCTGACATGTCCTAACCTGACCCGACCTTGGATGTCCTTTCCTGAACTGGCCTGACCTGTCGTGACCTTACCTGGCCTGGCCTGGGCTGACCTGACCTGACCTGACATTACCTAACCTGACCTGGACGGGCCAGTCATGGCCCGGCCTGGCCTGTCCTGACCTGTCCCGAACTGACTTGACCTGACCTGACCTGACCTGACGTGTCCTGACGTTGCCCGGTTGTGGCTGACCTGACCCGACCTGACCCGACCTGACTTGACCTCACCTGGCCTGACCTGACCTGACATGATATGACCTGACCTGACCGGACCTGATGTGGCTTGACCTAATCTGACATAACCTAACCTTACCTAACCTAACCTAACCGATCCTAACTTTGTAAAACCTATCCTAGCCAAACCTACCCAAGCTTTAGCAAACCAAACATAACCAAACCCAACCTACCCAAACTTTCCCTAACCTAACATAAGGAAACCTAACCTAACCCAGCTAACCTAGCTTAACCTAACCTTTCGTAACCTAACCCAACCAATCCTAACCTAACCTAATCAAACCTAACCTAAGCTCACCTATCCTAACCCAACATATCGTAAGATAACCTAACCTAACCTAACCTAACCTAACCTGACCTGACCTGACCTGACGTGGCCTGAAATTGCCAGGTTGTGCCTGACCTGACCTGACCTGACCCGACCTGACTTGACCTGACCTGGCCTGACCTTGCCTGACATTGCCTGGCCTGGCCAGGCCTGACGTGGTCTGACATTGCCTGGCCTGGCCTGGCACGATGTGTCCTGACCCGACCGGACTTGACCTGACCTGGCCTGACACTGCCTTGCCTGGCCTGGCCCGACGTGGCCTGACATTGCCTGGTCTGGCCTGACCTGCACTGACCTGACCTGACCTGACCTGACCAGACATGACCTGACTTGACCTGACCTGTCCTGACCTGACATGGCCTAACCTAACCTAACCTAACCTATCCTAACTTTGTAAAACCAATCCTAGCCAAACCTACCCAAGCTTCAGCAAACCTAACATAAACAAACCCAACCTACCCAAACTTTCCCTAACCTAACATAAAGAAACCTAACCTGACATGACCTAACCTAACCTAGCTAACCTAGCTTAACCTAACCTAACATAACCTAACCCAACCAATCCTAACCTAACCTATTCAAACCTAACCTAAGCTCACCTATCCTAACCCAACCTATCGTAAGCTAACCTAAGCTAACGTAACCTAACATAACCTAGCCTGACCTGACCAGACCTGTCCTGACCTGACCTGACTTGACATGACATTACCTGGCATAACATGCCCTGGCATGATGTGACCTGACCTATCCTGGCCTGACCTGACAGAACCTGTCCTCTCCTGACCTGACCTGACCTGACTTCACCTGACCTGACCTGACCTAACCTGACCTGACCTGGAATGTCAGACCTGCCCTTACCTGAACTGGCCTGACCTGTCGTGACCTTACCTGACCTGGCCTGGCCTGTCCTGTCCTGACATCATCCGACCTGACTTGACCTGACGTGACCTGACCTGTCGTGGCCTGACATTGCCTGGCCCGGACTGAACTGCACAGACCTGACATGAACTGGCTGACCTGACCTGACCTGACCTGACGTGGCCTGACATTGCCTGGTCGTGCCTGACATGACGTGGCCTGACATTGCCTGGTCGTGCCTGACCTGACCTGGCCTGACCTTGCCTGACATTGCCTGGCCTGGCCTGACCTGCACTGACCTGACGTGAGCTAACATAGCTTAACCTAACTTAACCTAACATAACCTAATATAACCCAACCAATCCTAACCTTACCTAACCTAACCTACCGCAACCCAACCAGTCCTAAACCATCGTAATCAAACCTAACTTAACTCACCTAAATTAACCTAACCTTTTGTAATTTAACCAACCTAACCTAACATAACATATCCTAACCTGACCTGACCTGACATGACCTAACATAAGCTGACCTAACTTAACCTAAGCTAACTTAACATAACCTAACCAATCCTAACATAACCTGACCTAAGCCAACCCAACCAATCCTAACCTACAGTAATCAAACCTAACCTAAACTCACCTAACCTATCCTATTATAGTCTGACCTAACCTAACCTAACATAACATAACCTAATCTGACCTGACCTGACCAGACTTGACATTAGCTGAACCGGCCTGACCTGTCCTGACATGCCGAGACCTGACTTGACATCACCTGACACGAACAGGAATGGCCTGACCTGACATGACGTGACCGGAACTGACCAGTCATGACCTGACTTGACATCACCTGATCTGACCTCACCTGAGCTCACCTGACCTCACCTGACACCACATCGAATGTCCTAGCCTGCCGTAACTTGTACTGACCTTACCTTTCCTGGCCTGGCCTGACCTGGCCTGGTCCGACCTGACCCGACCTGGCCCAAACTGCCCTAACACGCCATGGCCAGACCTGACAAGACCTGACCTGACCTGAGAAGCACAGACCTGACCAGACCTGCCCTGTCCTGACATGAACTAACTGACCTGACCTGACCTGACCAGACCTAACCTAACATAACCTAACCTGACCTAACCTATCCTAACCTTGTAAAACCTATCCCAGCCAAACCTGCCCAAGCTTTAGCAAAACTCACATAACCGAACCATACCTACCCAAACCTTTCCTAACCTAACATAACGAAACATAACCTAACATGACCTAACCAAAACCAAGCTAACCTAGCTTAACCTAACCTAACATAACCTAACCCAACCAATCGTAACCACTAATCAAACCTAACCGAAGCTCACCTACCCTAACCTAACCTATCGTAAGCTAACCTAGCCTAACCTAACCTAACGTAATCTAACCTGAACTGGCCTGACCTGACCGAACCTGACCTGTCCGGACCTTACCTGACCTGACTTCACCTGACCTGACATGG
>NW_016920035.1:0-1876 GCF_001483705.2 Eufriesea mexicana
CACTATGGACGTGGGACACAAAAACTTCACGTAATGTAGGAATTCCAAAAGGGAAAAGAAAAATTCTCAAATCTCGACACACGGTCGCGGGGGCTTATCCTACTTCTGAATTGTAGGAGATGTGCTTCGGGGAACTGAAGAGATTCGAGTTAAAATTGGTAAAAGGTCTTTTCGTCCCAAAAAGTTTATTCGTCACCCGTCGATTTGTTACTCGGTCGAGAGTCGACAATGAACTGACTTTAGATACGCATGTGGTCGTCCTCTCCTCGATTTCTCGATCGTCATGGAACGATCCAGAGCGATCGCGGATACAAAGTCGCCGATTGCCGGAGTTCAACCGTCGGCGTTGGCTCTTTTACACCTCAAACTTCTTTTTTCGAATGAAACGTATTTTCATATGTGATGTATCATTTTGGCTGTGACACACTGTATATCTGTGATTTATTTTTACACAAGAAATTATACCCTTTCCGGTTATATTACGATTTTGGTATTATCTTGTACATGCATACAAGTATCTTTTGTTTGTTATTAAATTAATTACTCATTCATAATTTAGTCTGATCTAATATTCTCTTAAGTAGTATGCTTGTAACTTCATATTACTTTTAATGAAATTCGCTAGTCTCTATGCTTGTTAGGTAAATATGCAGTTTAGCGGCTGACACGTCACGGCACACGTACAGACGGAATCAATGTAGTAGTGTGAACAATTTTTGCAAATATCTCGGAAATTAAAGCCAAGCGGCAATTATTGTTCATATAAAAGGTGTTCAGAATCTCGTCCTCTACAACATGTTCAAAAATCATACGGATCGACTCATGAATTCGGCAGTTTTTAACAATTTTGTTTTTTTGTTAAAAAACTAGTAACTTTTTCAAGCTGCCTCGATCTATATTTCTTATCGAGGCACAAATAAAGCCGTTTGTGAAAAAACCGAAAAAAAGACACGTTTAGGGCAAGGCCGTTAAACTGCATATTTACCATTTGTTACTGTTTATATACTTATAGTATAGTTATTCATTAATTATTTTTCAAAAATTTTATTCCATATACAATATAATGTAGTGCATACTGTACGTAATGTACAGCAATAATAGTATTCGTTTATGTAGCACATGCTTTTTCATTTCTTATTTATTTTTCTGTTCACAATTCTGTTATATATAAAAGAATTATATATAGAATAATAAATTGTGGAAGGCGTGAACTGTGAATTTATTATTTATTATAATTTCGTTGAAACGAAAAACAACGGATTGCAATGAAGTCATAAACGGTTAAATTACGTTAAATAAAATTTTATTTGCACATTTGATTCTGCTTAAAACTGCATGATAAAAATGTATTGTAAAAATCATATTTAGTAACTGAATTTTTTAAATATAAAAAAAGGCAAATGTAATAAGTATGTCATAGTTAAATGTGTTTTTTATTTTTGCAGCTTGCCTGAATTGGGATTGTGTCCAACACCAGAAAAGACACGTCCTGAAAATAGCAGTTCCAATAAGAATAGTAACGAAAATGACAGGGATAATTGCAAAACACCTGCAAAAAAGAAGCGTAGAATATAAAATATAAAATACAGGAGATATTCAAACTGATGCTACAGTCGACAGAAGGGTGATTTCCCACATAAATCTGAATCAGAAATATAGAATAAAATTTTGTCATACGTGATATTATTTTTAAGAAAATTAAATTTGGAAATTTGTGAAATACACATCTATTTAGACAAACTCTGCTTCGCTTGCTCGTATTTGTAAATAATATTGTAGGATGGCAGAACTGGTCTTGAGACACCGAAAATTCACGAAAGAATAAGAACACAATAACACAAACTCAGAACTCATAAACTGATTTAACTTAGGGAAA